>NW_028321891.1:10000000-10300000 GCF_036245765.1 Copidosoma floridanum | reverse complement strand
CTCGTAGAAACCTCCAGAAATAGGTTGATCTTGATAATCTTTCAGATGATATGTCGTTGGATTTGTTGCTGCTACTCGCATGATTGTAAATATTTCTGTCGACCAATTTGGTGTATAACCTTTTTCGAATGCTTGTTTTGTCTTGCTCACACGTACTTTATCACCAATTTTAAATTTTGGCTTACTGCTATTTTCACATTTTTTTTTAAATTTTTTCAAGACTTGAACTTCATTTTCAGCAGTAACGTCTTTCGGTTTCACACCAATTGTTCGATGCTTCCTATTGTTATATAATTTAACTAACGGTTGTATTAAATTCAACCACTTATAATTGCCTTGCAAACTAAATTTTTTCCACATCAAATCTTTTAAAGTACGATTGAATCGCTCGCATATTGAAGCTTTAAGATTGCTGTAAGTTGAGTATAAATTTATTTTGTATTTTTGCATGAGATTTTGGAAGTTTGCATTATAGAATTCTTTGCCGCGATCAGTTTGCATGTTTACTGGTACCCGTCCTTTTTTTAATATCGAATGCATTGCAGCAGTTACTTCTTCACCAGTTTTTTTCTTGATGGGTACAGCCCATGCGTACTTGGAGAAAATATCTATTACAGTGAGCATATACCGATATCCTTTGTTTTCGGAAGCGTAAGCCTGCATCTCTACAAGGTCTGCTTGCCAAGTCTCATCTAAACCACGTATGTTGAATTTTCGGCGAGGATAATTACGCCTTGCTGCCTTATGTAGTTCCTCAACGATTTGCTCCATGTATTAATTGTCTAGGTTTAAGTTTTCTGAATCAGCTTGAATAAATGGGAATTTTTTTTGTAAGTTGAATACAAAAATTCGAAAGCTATCTATTTCTTTTTCAAGCTTTTTAATTACTTTAATCAAGTAAGCATAATTTACTGCATCTTGAGGCTGTTTCGGTGTTCCAACATTGCACAGTCTTTTGTTATTTAAGTCATACTGCCCATCTGTTGTAAGTTTATATCCAATACCAGGAGGACCTCGGCTACCGCCTTCGGTTTTACCTAGTTTTCGACCGAATACATCAACACTCATTTTGATACTAAAGCAAAAATTGTGCACATCAATATATATATCCTCCTTCACGAAGCTCTTCGATGATAGATAAAATTTCATTGTCAAGACTTGTATTTCCTGCCGACTTTTCAGCTATTAATAAGCGTAAGCGATCTACTAACTCATTAGGATCATCCCAGTGTGTATAATCTACTTGTTGCATTATTCGAGCAGTTTTATAATGAGGTAGCAGCGATCCACCTTTTTTACGAACCGTGAGATCGAACATTGGAGCAATCATTTTAATAAACTTATTACTATTATGGGTTCGTATAGCTCCGTTTTTTTTAAACCCTTTTCTGTGAACATTTGATATTTTTAATAATATGTAGTATTTTTTAAAATCCTCCTGTGTCAACAGAGATTCATTAGGATGCTTTTTGATGAGTAGCTCCATTAATCCCGGAGTCATTGGATACTTTAAATCATATATTTTGATATGATTATTTTCAAATTCTATTCGCGAATCGCCAAGTTTGTACAACTCATTTTCTTTCCACACTCCATACTTTAAATCTAATAAATCTTTCTGATTTTCATCAAGTATTTGTAAATAAAAATTATTTAATGAATTCTTACTAATTTGCGCTGAATCAACTGATTGATTCTGAATAGTATTATTTAAATCAGTATCATCATCACTTTCACTAATGGCAGACTCGAATGTTATATCACTGTCACTAAACTTTTCTCTGTCTTTTGGATGCTTTTCTTTATCAACTTTATTATTTTCTTCATCGTTTTTATTATAAAAATAATTATGAGTAACAGAATTATTACTATTATTTTTTCGTTTTTTTGTTTCGGCAACAATTTCCATTAGAGGGTCTGTAATTGGTTTAAAAGTTTCACTAAGCACTTTTTCAGCTTCATTTTTCCCAAACTTCAATAGTCTATACTTTTTTCTAACAGCCTGACGTGCCTACACTAACTGATGTAGAACATCTTTCTCTTGTTCGTACATAATGATAATGATGCTGACGATGATGATGATGCTTCAATGTCTTGCGACTGACTGTAATGATTGCACTAGGTATGTCCTAAATGTACAGCAAAATTATCAAAACCTTTTCTGTAGCGACCATTATTCATTTGTTTATCTTTATTTATAACAACAAATCCATGTTTATCATCATTCCAGCAATAAGAGCATAAATTTTTAAATTGAATGTATGGCATGTCAGAGTTTACATGATCATTATACACATGCTTCAAATTAACATCATCTTGACGGAATAAAACTAAAAAATTAACGTTATCCCTTACAAGATGCTTTGGGACTTGAGCATATGACTGACAAAGATAGAAGCAGTCAACATTTTTGTGTCTACCCATACAGAAAAAGGCCTTTACATTGTCTTGTTTTTCACAAGCTATATCATCAAAAATCATTATAGAATTTGGTAAAGCATCATTGGGTGAAACTACAGTCTCATGTTCGCTGAAAGGTAAGTATTTCACACCCTCTATGGGCTCCAATAAATCTTTTAAAAACTTGTATTTTGGCTGATGCAGCGATTTAGAATACACATACACATTCTCAAACTTAACACCATTGGGATGCACGATTAAAGCCAATAAGCTATTAGTTTTACCACAATTAGATGGACCGCAAAATACTGCGCGAATACTATCGGGGAGTAGTTCACCATGTCGATTTGAACGCTTTTCTTGTTTTACAATAGCGTCAAAATTCGGAACTTGTAATTTTATGGATTGTTCTTTGAATTCCATGTCTACTCGGTATGAAGGATGAGTGACAACTAATCTTTTAATTGATTAGTATATCGCTTTTATATTTTGAGCTCTTTATTGTAACGAATTCGTCTACTATAAATACATTATTTGTTTTCTCGAACGCTTAGTCATAATTCAACCTCTGAAGACTAATCATCATCATGTACCATCATGATCATGCATCGTAAGAGAGGACGAGGTCTTGTAAATAAAATCATAAATTCTTTACCAGTAGAGCTTCATTTGCCTGGATATCAGTATTGTGGGCCTGGTACTAAGCTTGCTAAGCGTCTTGCTAGAGGAGATCCAGGAATTAATCCGCTGGACGCAGCGTGTAAAGAGCATGATATAGCATACTCAAAAAATCGACAAGATTTAAAAGCCAGACGCGAAGCAGATAAAATTTTAGCTGATAAGGCTTGGCAAAGAGTTAAAGCTTCAGATTCAAGTAATGGTGAAAAAGCAGCAGCTACCTTTGTGACTGGCGCTATGAAGCTTAAAAGTAAATTTGGTATGGGGCTAAAGAAGGAGAAGAAGAAGAAGAAACATTGTATTAACAAAAGGAAAAGAAAAAAGAGTAGCTTAAAAAAACAAGGTAGTGCTTTAAGTGCAATTATTAAAGCTGCTTCACAAGACATAAATACCAATAGCAAAAAAGCTCAAGATGTTATTAGTAGTGCTTTGAAAGGTGCTCGTACTGCTGTTAAAAAATCTGGTGGTAAAAAGCATGTTAAAATTCCCCGCATCTTACGCCTTCCTACTCAAATTGGTGGAGCTCTACCTCTGATACCCTTGTTTGCTGGTTTGAGTGCAACAGGTGCTATAGCCAATGGAATAGCAGGAATTATTAAAAGCATCAATGCTACTAAGTTAGCCAAAAAGAAGCTAGCTGAGAGTCAGAGACATAATCAAACCATGGAAGCTATTGCCCTAGGGAAAGGTCTTTATCTCAGACCTCATAAAACTGGATTAGGAGTCTATTTAAAGCCTTACGTTGGAAAAGGTTTAAAGAAAAAAAAAAAAAACAAAAAAAAAAAAATCAAAAAAAGTTCAAAGCAGTAAAATTACCTGATCGAGCTCTGACCAACATAGATTTGATGAAATATTCTAAAATCTTAAAAATCCCACGTTTTCGTGGAGTATTCATGAGAAACAACTTACCTGCTGATGGCCCGCGGTTTTCTGAAACAGCTATAGTAAATCTTGATGATAAGAATGGACCAGGAACTCATTGGGTAGCTTATCGAAAATGTGGTAATAATGTTGTATATTTTGACAGTTTTGGAGATCTTCAGCCACCTATCGACTTAATGTTATATCTAAAAGTTAATAATGTGAAATATAATCATAAGCGTTATCAAAAATTTAACTCTTACAACTCCGGTCATTTGTGCTTAAAGTTTCTTTCAAAACAAATATAACTTTCTTACATCAAGAGAAACCTCTTAGTTGTACTTTAACAATGATGGAAGAAACATTAACATTAAGCCTTTCTGGTACTTCTTCTGTTTTAGAAGCACAGTATTTTCCACCTATTGAATTATCGCCAAAACACAGCTACGTTCTTGGCTTAGTAGAACTTTTGTCATTCAACTCAATTCCAAATATTGATGAAAATTGTAATAAATTTTACGTTGACAATCAAGTTATTGTATTACCAATCGGTAGTTATGAGATCGAAGATATTAAGTCATTTTTAATTGAAGTATTACAACCTCGCAACATAACTCTTGATATTACGCCAAACAATAATACGCTTCGAAGTGTTATCAAGTGCAGCCATACCATTGACTTTAGACCTAAAGATTCTATAGGTCGTCTATTAGGTTTCACTCAGCGAGTTCTTGACAATAACACCACTCATATTTCAGACTTACCTGTAGCTATTCTAAAGATAAACGCATTAAGAGTTGAATGTAACATTACGAGAGGAGCTTACATAAATAGCAACAAAGTGCACACGATTCATGAATTTTTTCCAGCAGTACCACCAGGATATAAAATTATTGAAGTTCCTTCACAAATAATTTATTTACCGATTATTGGACGTATTATTGAATATATTCAAGTACGTATAGTAGATCAGGACGGTAATTTAGTTAATTTTCGTGGTGAAGTCATAACTATAAGATTGCATATAAAACCCTCTTCATAATGGGTATCATTTATAATCAAACAAATCATATAGGTAGCTCAATATGCACTCCAGCACTCAGTCAACGACGAGCTCTCAAACCGTTGAGACGTCAGAAAAAACAGTCCATAAAAGCATCGAGACATCTAAGAAGACAGCCAACACGTCGAAAACTAACTCATCAAAACATACAGTTTATAAAAAGTCTCGGTCTAAAAATAAAAAGCCCTGGTGGAAACTAAATTGGATACTTTTTTGTTGTATACAAAATGGACGAGATTCTAAGTATTCAGTCTCCAGTCGCATTTGACGAATCAATTGCGCACTATGAGATTCATGCTCATCAGCCGTATGCATCTTCAACATATGGTAACAGCGATGAAATTCGAATTTCAATTCAACATCAAGATTTGTGTCTTCTACCATCCAGAAGTTCTTTACATGTTTATGGAAGATTGGTCAAAGCAGATGGAAATACAGCAGTAACAAATACTGCTTTGATAAACAACGCAATCTGCCACTTATTTGAAGAAATAAGATATGAGATAAATGCCATAGAGGTCGACAAGTGCAAAAATGTTGGATTAACAACCCTTATGAAAAATTGGTTATCACTTCGTCCTGATCAAAAATTTATGATAAATGCTGGTTGGCTTGGTGTTGGAGAAGAAGCTGATGATCTTACAAATGATAACGGCTACTTTGATATCATGCTTCCACTGAATATGATTTTGGGTTTTGCTGAAGACTATCGTAAAATAGTTGTTAATGTAAAACATGAGCTTATACTTACAAGAGCAAGAAACGATATAAATGCCGTGTTGCAAACTCCAGTTAATGCTAATGCTGCTGATCCCACAGCCGTAGAAACTTGGGAAGACTTTAAAATAGTAATATTGAAGCTCGAGTGGCTTATGCCATATGTGGTAATGTCAGATTCTCAAAAAATTCGTTTATTAAATTATCTGCAAAAAGACAAGTTTATACCTATGAGTTTTCGAACTTGGGAATTATATGAGTATCCCCTGTTACCTAGCACATCCAAACATATATGGACAGTTAAAACATCAAATCAGTTGGAAAAGCCACGTTACGTTATTTTAGCCTTTCAAACTAACCGTAAAAATCAGAAAAATGTAAGCGCCAGTATGTTTGATCACTGCAACATAAGAAATGTGAAACTCTACTTAAATTCACAATATTATCCTTATGGTGATCTGAATCTTGATATAACGCGTAACCAGTATGCATTGCTATATCATATGTATGCTAATTTTCAAAATTCATACTATGGCAAAGATTGTACACCTTCACTGGGCAAACAGCACTTTCTCAATCGAATACTTTTAATCGTCCTCGATTGTTCAAAACAAAACGAGTCATTGAAAAATGCTCCAGTAGATGTGAGGCTAGAATTTGAGTCGCATACAAATTTTCCTGCCAATACGTCAGCTTATTGCTTAATTTTGCACGACCGTATAGTTCAATACAGTCCAATGAGTGGGGATGTCAAGAAACTTGTGTAGATATAAAGTTGATTCAAGGCTTTGCTAGCATCAGTTTATTTTCAACCACAATGAATAAAGGTCGGAGCAACAGCTGGAGTAAAGAAGAAGCAGAAAACAAACGACGACAAGAAGAGTGGGAAAAATTTATGAGAAGAAACGAGAAGAAAGACATAAGAGTTGATGAAACAAAATCTGCGGAAAAATCGAAAGATAAAGACTGTAAAATTGTCTGAAAATTAATATGTTTAATAAGCTTTAGTTTAATCAATATGTCACATAAACCGTGTACGAGTAATTTTACAACTAATGTTAAGTATCAAAAAATCCCAACTAAGGATGATGATGATAGAAATAAGAAATCTGGGCTGAAAAACTTCATCGATAAATATTCAACCAACAAAGGATCTTGTCCTAAAAATCAAGGTTACGAAAAAATAAAAAAGCAATAAAATTAAATACTATAATTGCGAAAGATGGAGTATTTTGTGGACGTGCAAGGTTTCAAGAAACCGGGTAATGATTATGTGCTCAAAGAATTGGCTATCCTCCCACTCAATACTAACGATGCAGAAGCCCAAGTATTTCTTTTTAAAGCACCCTTCAGCTGGCAAAAATTACCTCAAAAGTATAAACATGAAAATTTATACCTTGAACTTTGCTATCATGGACTAACCTGGAACTCGGGAAAAATTGAGTATACAGAGATAGGAAATATTTTACGGGAGAATCTTGAAAATGCTAAAAAGATACATGTCATTGGAGATTTAAAAAAAAGTGGCTTGAAAGATTTGGCTTTAAGGTCACTGATATGACAGACTATCCACCGTTCGAACTCCCAAGATTGGTTACTACTTGCGTACATCACAACGGAGCCTACAAATCCATGTGTGCTCTTCATAATGTGAAGCGAATGAAAAAATTTTACTTTAATATGGAATGGGTTGATGATGATGATGACGATGATAATAATAATATAGAGCTATAAGAATGCATTGTATTTTAAGAACAACATGTTTAACAAAATCGTTTTGTAAATCATGTACATTTTTCATTTAATATAAACTGATTTTAAAAATAAAACAAAAAATGTTTAACAATTATTTCCCTACCACTCCACATCCTACATTATCATGCAACGCGCTCGCTAACACAAAAAAAAAGATTTGTATCCATATAACTACCACGTGCACAAGCTGCACACGGTTTCGCACATTCAAACAGCGCGCGCAAATCAACGCTGCAGACGACTTACGCACATTGCATCGCGCGCAAACTCAAACTGCGTTGCACGTCACCAGCTGGCGCACGCGGCGCTACAGGCGCTAATGCACATTGCGCATAAACTCAAACAGCGCGCGCAAACTCAAGCAGCACTGCAGCTGGCGCACGCAACCTCAAGCAGCGCACGCACAAGGAATGCGAGGAAGCCACAGCTCCTGCTCGCCCATTGGCTGCAGCAGGGACCACTCCACCCGAAAAGAGGGGCCCCTCGCCGCGGAGAGGGAGTGGGCCGAAATCGCCTGGCGACTCGAGCCCACCTGGGCCGGAATCGCCATAGCTTATCTACTCGTCTAACATCTTCGATACTGTTGGCTGGTAAAAATGCCAATGATAAAAGCTTTCTCAGCGCTTCCACCACTTTTTCCACCACTTCCACCACCAGACGTGTATGCAAGAGTGCCGCAAGTGCGCTCATTATATAAACTGCATACGGTTCAACTTCAAAAGATACTCAAAAACAACGTCCAATGGTGGTACTGTCATATTTTGAATTTATTAAAAAACAAAACGACGTTTCGGCCGTTTGGACAACGTCCCGGCCCTCATCAGGTACAAAAATATTTCTACCAAAGCGTGTACTTATGGAGTCCAGCACCCTTGAAAGAGATTTGAACTTTCTACTCGTAAGGATGGTTAGTAGTTGTTGCAGTCTGGTGTTCTCCATAGTAGCGTAGTGCAGATGCAGATGTAGATTAAAGGACGTACAGCTTCCACCAGCGTCCAAAAATATTCAAATAAAACGTCCAATGACAGTTGGTAAATAATTAAAAACAACGTCTAATGGTGGTACTGTCATATTTTGAATTTATTAAAAAACAAAACGACGTTTCGGCCGTTTGGACAACGTCCCGGCCCTCATCAGGTACACAAATATTCCTACCAAAGCGTGTACTTATGGAGTCCAGCACCCTTGAAAGAGATTCGAACTTTCTACTCGTAAGAATGGTTAGTAGTTGTTGCAGTCTGGTGTTCTCCATAGTGGCGTAGTGCAGATGCAGATGTAGATTGAAAGGACGTACAGCTTCCACCAGCGTCCAAAAATATTCAAATAAAATATTCATTAACTACTAACCATCCTTACGAGTACAAAGTTCAAATCTCTTTCAAGGGTGCTGGACTCCATAAGTACACGCTTTGGTAGGAATATTTGTGTACCTGATGAGGGCCGGGACGTTGTCCAAACGGCCGAAACGTCGTTTTGTTTTTTAATAAATTCAAAATATGACAGTACCACCATTGGACGTTGTTTTTAATTATTTACCAACTGTCATTGGACGTTTTATTTGAATATTTTTAGACGCTGGTGGAAGTTGTACGTCCTTTCAATCTAAATCTGCATCTGCACTACGCTACTATGAAGAACACCAGACTGCAACAACTACTAACCATCCTTACGAGTAGAAAGTTCGAATCTCTTTCAAGGGTGCTGGACTCCATAAGTACACGCTTTGGTAGGAATATTTGTGTACCTGATGAGGGCCGGGACGTTGTCCAAACGGCCGAAACGTCGTTTTGTTTTTCAATAAATTCAAAATATGACAGTACCACCATTGGACGTTGTTTTTAATTATTTACCAACTGTCATTGGACGTTTTATTTGAATTTAAAAGATACTGTTTTGGGACCACAGTTAAAACATTATAAAAAAATATTTGTGAGTAGTTGAAAGATCTGAAAGCAAAGGATATGGATAAATAGGTAAAAAATGTTAGCCTTACTTTACTATCATATTTGAGACTACTCGTGCTTGCCACTTTTTGCACAGCTGGTATTTTGGTATGCAATTTCATTAAGGTAGGACCTCCACCTAAATCTCGGGTACAAGACTTATGTAATTAAATAGATGAAGACCCGCTAAATCCAATGGCACCTTCAGTTATTCCCGATGACGGACAAAATCTCGAGATATTAAAGCTCAAAGTTCGAATGTTTTATACAGGCGCAAACAAAAAAAAAGAAAAAAGTGACGTAATCACATATTACGAATAAAAAACAAAAATCTGAGTAAAGTGAGTACATGGAACTTGTAGAGAAAATCCTCTTCTTTCGGATCGTGTTAAGCACAATATGGGTTGACGGCCAATTTCTCGAGATATTTAATAAAAACGAACGTAAATACTGGTTTTGTGATGACGAGAGGAAGTCGGGGAAGCCGCCATATTGGTATATGTTAGTGCATGGCTTTTTAAAAGCGAGCAGTAACGAAAATGCTTGTGGTGTCAATTTTTTTTTTTTTTTGTGTGCGAAACATAAAATATCGGTTAATGAATAATAAATATAAATGAATATTAGTACAAAATAATAATAAATAATGAATATCAGTAATAAATTAATACTATAATTAAATTTCATTTAATAAAATTTTTTTTGTACAATCTTATGAACATAGCTTGTAATCACATTAATGTTTGTTAAATTATAATCAATGAGTAAATGTTACAAACTAGTAATTACATTTTTTATTGTATTATTTATAATATTAACAACATCAAGGGAAGACGTTACTCGTTCTTTACGATTAATGCTCGTTAATAGTAAAATTTTGATTCCACATTGTATATCCTTATAATAGGCATCGATGAGAATTTGACGTAATCAGTTCCTGGATAGTTTTTTTGCAGAATCTTTTTGATGTTCATTCATTATTTCAAAAATACTTTACTGACAAAAATAACGAACTGTAACATTACTACTAAAAAATAACTACTCTGTCACATTAGCAGACCTACGTGTTTACGCACTGATGCGGGTACACACGTCGTCTGCATTATCGACACTGCTGCCGAAGTCAAACTTGAACTCACGCAGTAATTTGACTAGTACGGTACTTGGAGGTTCTACCTTAACTTCTTCTGACTTGTCCCCTACCCATACCACACAATGAGGGTAGTAAGCGTTTTTAAAATTATTAAATAATTATTGTATTTTAGAAACTTAATTGATGACAAATCTAATTAGCCATATGAATAAAAAATCATACGTTAAATAAAAGTAAAACATTGACTACGTATAAAATTTGGCGTTCCCAAAGCATGGCGGTCTTTGAATCTCGGCTGTATACGTATATTTGAATTTCGATTTTTTATAATGTTATGTTGGTACTCTTGTCCCTCACTTGTTATGTCAATATCGGCCATTTTCAATGTTCAATTAATTTAACAGCTGTATTAAAGAGATGTGTTTTGACTGGTCTCCGACTTTAGCCTACTCCAATAAAGTGCATAAAAGAACATGTATCAAATTTTGTCTGAAAAACAAAATCAAGCGCGCAGACGCATCCTGAATAATAACTGTGGGAAATGTTTATTATTGTTACAAAATGTTTTTAGAAGGCCGAAATGATGTAAATGACAAAGAGCGTGACGTAACGGGACAACTGAGCATTTCAAGAACAAACGGAAATACTGATAAAGTAAAAAAAATAGTATTGGCCAATCGTTGCATAAACGTTAGAGAACTTGGTGTGGGCATCTCCATTCATTCGTGGCATTTAATGTCATTCTATGATTTAAGCATGACATGGGCTACCATAAAATTCGTGGCAAAATTGCAAAAATTCATCCAAAAACAGCAGTGCAATGAAATTGTTCAGGAGATATTGGATTTGGTCCACGATGACCCAAATTTTCAGACTAATTGTGGGTTTGTGGTTATAGTGGGGGAAGTTAAGCTCAATCATTCCAATGTGAAGGTTTTGCTTTCAGTTTTCTTCTATTGCAGGCCCATGAAAGAATGATGCTACGCATTACAACTTGAGGAGATACAGGCAGCATTGAACAAGATTACAAGAAATAATTTTTTTAAATGCTTTGTGTATTCGAAAAAATGTTAGCATAATATTGAATCTGAAAGGGATTACTTTAGGGAAGATAACATAGGTACATATACATAAATAAATAGTTTTTCAAAAAATACAAAATTCGCGATTCTTCTTCAACATACTTCGTGTAAACGTAGTCATTAAAAAGATATGAACGATTCAAAAAAAGCATTTTTGTTTGTAACACTAGATTGATCAACACTGAATCGAGTGCAAAACATACACATTTATGATGTATCATATGATATTTCAGAAAAATTTTAAAAGACCAACATTCATTATTAAAAATTAAAAATTATTCTAAAAAATCAGCACTATGTTGCTGTAAGTTTATCCTTAAAAATAAGAACTGTACATTTATTTTAAAAAATCATTCAACACATAGAAAGCAAATCTGAAAGTTATATAATAATTAAAGTATAATAACTTACTTGCCCAGACACCACCCCAACAATATTGAAAACTTGTGTAGCTCCTGGAACACAAGAAGTGATTTTGAAAGTGGCATCAAGGAACAAGTGACGTTATATTGTTGAGTTCCCGTATTTTTTGATAAAATCGTCATTGTAAAAAAAAATATGAATATTTCCGTCGACATCTTTAATAACGTGATTACAAACTTTTTCGACTGAAGACCCCTTGAATAAGTTATCGTAATATCCTTGATCGGTTGCGCATCAATAGGGGATTTACAGGATACACTTCTTTTCTCCATCTTCTCATTGTCGACTTCATCCCTTTATAAGTAACAAATTTTGCTGCATCCCTAAGTCTCAAATAAATCAATAGTTGCACGGATGTTATTAGGATGGTTTTATCGCAATACGTAGGTCGTAAGTCCCTTTTTTCAAAATTAATTACTAATATGTTTGTTCTTCAAAAAATTTTCTTTTCCAAACGATAAAAAGATTAAGAACAAGTAGCTTTTTCTGCATCATCAATACCATATATTATTAACTATTTCATGTCACGTACTTATAACAGTTATAAACAATGATATTCTATAAATAAACAACCAGAAACGCGCAAAAAAAATCGTGTTCTATTGATAGATCTGGAACAACTTCCTTCCAGATTATAGGATCACCGTGTGAATTAGCACAGCTTATCTCTGTGAACCTACTGACACTATCTTATCAGTTTCACTTTGGCAAAAAAGTTAATAATAATCTTATAAAATAAATAAATAGATGAAATCCTTGAAAAATCCAAATTTTCGTGAAATATTGACTATAGCTATAATTCAAATGATAGGATTACTGTAAAAACTTAGCCAGATAATCTCCATATACCTACAAACACTATATTATGGATTTATTATGGTGAAAAAATACAAAAATTTGTTATCTTTTGAAGATTTTGTCTATTTTTTAATGAGATTATTACTAAGTTTTTCGCCGACGTGAAACTGATGAGATAGTGTTAGTAGGTTCAGGGAGATAAACTGTGCTAATTCACACGGTAATCCTATGATTTGGAAGAAAGTTGTAAGGGATCTATCAATAGAACACCATTTTTTTGCGCGTTCCTGACAGTTTATTTATGGAATATCATTGTTTATAACTGTTATAAGTACCTGACATGAAATAGTTATGAATATATGGTCTTGATAATACAGAAAAAGCTACTTGTTTTAAATCTTTTTATCGTTTGGAAAAAAAAATTTTTTGAAAGCCGCTCTATATAGTACGTTGGCTGAGTCCATCGAATAGCTTCAGCTTCATGTCTCTAGTCTTGTATTGTAACGTTTAAGCTATTAAAATAGTTGAGAGAAGGTGAGAAACAAGTAATAATAAAGAGACTTGTATAAGAGAAATTGAAAAAGAAAGATAATTCTCATTGCTTAATAATTACTTGACACAAAGTGATACAATTACACCCCAAAATTTGTTAATAAAAAAGCTAAATCAAAAAATTTGTATTGCAAAATACATTTGTGACTGATTAATGAACATATTAGCAATATATTTAACGTGTATTCTGACATATGTACTTCACATACTGACTATTGAAATAGGTGTTTGTATGTTGGGGAAAAATGTCTACCACAGATTTTTAACACTTAAGTATGAAAGTATTACTAACAAATATTAAACACGTATGTTAAACGGGTCACACTTAAAGTACTGTGTTAAAATTTCTGGCACTAAATTTGAGTATATTCAGCTAAAAAATTTTCAATACTGATTTTATTATAAGATTAGCACTTTTCTAAAAAAAAAAATTTTATAAAAATCAGATAGTTTTAATTATGACACTAACAAAAACAGTCGTTATTCTTAAACTTTTGTTTTCTTTTAATATTTTAAATTACGTAGTTGTACGTTTGTGATAAGTCTCTTATCTTACTCTTCTTCAGCATTCTGGAAGATTTTGAACAATTTTGTGCATGTTGTTTGGCATTGCACCTTTAACCACTCGTTCATTTGTTCGACTTTTTCCTGATCCTCATTACTAAAACAGTGGTCAGAGTGCTTTCGTCTCAGCTGTATTGGTTCCTGCTCTTTCCGGAAAGCTGTAAAACGACAATTTTGTGTCGCACATTTATAATATCTAAAAATTTTTTAAATCCCTTAGACAAATTAGAAAAGGAGTTAGAGAAAGAGGGACAGAGAGAGAGATAGAGAGAGAGAGAGAGAGACTGGGTGTGAGAGTTAGATGAAGCGTGAGAGGGTTATACCGAAATATGAGTTTCGATTGCATAACTCCTTAAATAATGATTTGCTTTGTCGTATTTCTGTCTCTTTTGCATTGATAAGTAAGTGTCTCTTCGGTAAAAATCATGTTTTAAAACTATGATTCCTAAGCAACAATGCAAAAATATCGAGAGAGAATAGTAATGTAGAATCTGGGACATGACGTAGGGTTTTTGTGGTTATGACCTTTTATCAGATAAAATCAGTAATAACATATTTTGTTCTAGTCCGTGTATGCTGTCTGCGAGCTTTTACAAGAATTTTGAAAAAAGTCAGTTAAAAATGCATAGTAACGTTTTTGTACTATTATACAAGAAACCTTCTTTAGCGTTACAATAACAACAACCCTTGAGTAAAAATGATGCGCAATAAAAATAGAAACAAAAAAGACTTTGAGTGTTTATATTTGTAGATGGGCCGGAATTCGCCGCATTGTCACAGATCTTTTCGCAATGAGGTTTTGAGTATAATCATGTTTATTAAAGCAAACAGAATAACTATCTGTATGCTGCTAGTGCGCCACCTAGTCACAGTTTGTTAAAACCAACTTTGTTGAAAAAAAGTAGAAGAACATTTTTTTTACGAAATACAATTTTTTTTAACCCTGTGAGTAGTTTTGAACAAAAAAAGTTCTTAGTCATTTTATCATAGACAACGTCACTTTTGCATTGAAAATTAACCAATTTATATAATGTGCGGATTTTTCGATTGTTGAAGCATTGGTAAGGTATGAACATGAAACATTTTTACAAGGCACAACTACATTAAAATTACGTATTAACCTTCTATAATATTAAAAAAAAATAATTTTAATAAATAATGTGGCAACATATTTATTTGCAGTCAACATTCAGTGTATGACTAAACACAGCTATAACACAGCTGTATACGCAGCTATAACGGTCTCTTGCCACCACTAGGTTAAAAAATTAGGCAACGAGGGATACGTTGAGATGAGATACGAATTATACTTCAGTTATGGTGCATAAAATTCTCTCCATAAGAAATGAAAAAAAAGCATACGATTCTCTTTCGTACATTTCGATTGGTTGCTCTTCACAGCTCGGCCACGTAGCTCGGTTGCCTTGACACGTAACACTCTCCGTTTACTGATAATTCGTAAGCCCCAGTAAACCGAAAGACTCTCTTTGGCTATCTCTAACCGATCCTATGTCACCGCATCGTCCAGCGTGCTCTCTCAATCCCCTACCTAGTTTCTCTTTAGTTTCAACCTATTTTATTATTTCATTATATTATTTTAACCTATTAGCATGTTTATCATGTTTAGAGGTATTGGATGTATTAATGATTAGAATTTAGTTTTTCGAGTCACTACATTACGAAAACTAATTCAAATGCTCATTTATCTCAAGATATCAAAGTTTTTTTTTTGTTTCGACGATTGCACGAAATTACAGGGTTATTTTAAAGCGTTAAGGAAAAACACTTTTGATGTGCATCCGTGTAGTAGCGTAGTCTACACCCAGATTCGTGCGTTCACTGTAAGCATGATAGTCTGTAGGCACTGTACACAGTATTATATTGCCTGACTACTTCAAAAATTAATGTACTATTGCTATTCTGCACCACTTCGATCAGATTCGAGCGATAAGAATCGTGTAATCTGTAAAATATTAATTCATCACCTCTAAACACTTTAAAAACATGAAATAGTATCTTTGAAGCAAAGCTACTTATGGCGCATTATGCACTTCCTGATATGAAGACCAAAATAAACTCCCCCTTCCCCCAAAAAAAATTCCTATCAAGACTCGAACTAACGCCTTTCAGATTACGGGGTAAGAGAGTACTCACTGCTTCACTAACGGAGACGGTGACATTTAGACAGTTTGTTTACATTAATATACAACATTTTTTGGATTCAATTTTTTGTTCAAAAAAAAAAAAAAAAACATAAAATTATCATCCTGTTAATTATTTTACGTAAAAAAGCATTTAGGTATTTCTTAACGATAAAAAATATGTATCTTTACTTACCGAATAAGTAAAGTTTTGTTGGTAAAAGCTACTATAATGTTTTTTCATCGGCACGAACAAATTTATTTGTATATTTTTTTGATGTTATTTTTATAGTAATTAATGGATAAAAAAATTCATTAATGAACAATTCATCAACATTCAGTTGCAAAATTGAGGTTATGCATAAGTAACTCGCAATGATTCATAAGTTTATTGTACTTTCTGATTCAATGGCGATCTCCTTAGCAAAACAAAATCAGTATATTTAATCGCTGATTGGAGTACTTAATATTCAAGTATTATGTATCATCAAACCATATGTTACGTGTAGCATATATAAACATACTTAATTAAATTAATCCAATATAATCAATACAAACATGAGGCCTTATTAAGTTCTTGCAGTACTTGTTTTACGCACATCGCAGACCCCGAGATTAAATCTATTTTTATGTATTTATTGTTCATTATTGCGATAAAAGATAAAATACATTGAGTACTGCATGAGTGACATTAAAATAGTATGGAATATTGTCATTACTGCTCTTTAAATATTTTCGAGAGACTTTGAGAGTGGAAAGTTTCGGTATTTATATAGACAGTATATAAATAAGTATAATAATGGCTCATAAATTATTAATAGTTCAACTACTTTTTCATAAGTAATTTTGTACGTGTTAACCACTGCACCACCGAGACCACTAGACAGTATTTATATGCATTCATGTGTCCACACAAATATAAATATATAAATACAAAAAAAAATAAAGACAGTACATTGTACAGATCACGAGTAACCGCATTGACAATCGTATGAGAGGCAGTGTACTTTCGTTAGTTATCAAAATATAAATGTAATATAATGTATGTAACTTTATGCATACTGTATGCCGTACACATAGTATCATAGTATTTTAGCGTATGACTTTTTTTGTTATTTATTGACATATTGGTGCTAATACGTAAATATGACTACACTTATACTGTCAGCGAAATAAAATGTCACTGTGTTATTTGTACAATATGCTGTAACTTATTAAGAAAAAACGGTTTTTACACTTGTAAACGTAGATTTTTACGTAATTTGTAATTGAAAAAAAAAGAAAATAAATGTACAATAAGAAAATAAAAATTTGTTTGGCTTACTGTGCATCGTAATTGCATGCAGTACTCATTACAATAATAAAAAAACTATTTGCTTTTATTTGATACGGTTTGGAAGTGACAGGGTTGCATTTTGCTCAGCTAAGCCAATGTTACTGTTTCTTTTGTTTTGCTTAAAAATCAATTTACTCTGTCTTCTAACTGAATGAGTCAGTATTAGAAAATAAATTTAGTGATTGTCATTACTAAAAAACTTCTGCCAATGCAAACAAAAATCCTTAATGGGGTTGTTTCTAGCATTAGGTGGCGCTAGTGTGCCCAGGTAATATTTCCATACGAGTACACCGATATATTCAATGGAATCAAATTAAAATCCATTTAATATATAGGTATACTCCAATGGAAATCTTACGTGGGCACACTAGCGCCACCTGATGGTAGAAACAACCAAATTGTAGAAATTTTATTTTGAGGCCTTAAATTTTTACTATTTGTCATTATGTAAATCGCAATAGGTCCTAAAACAGCAATAAATAAATGTATAATCTTAAATGATGTTTATTGTCAGTCACCTGAAAACTACGATAAATTTAAAAAAATCTATTTAGTAAGGTACACCACGCATATCCTCATATTTTTTAGAAATCCCATCTTAAGGTAACTGTACCAGTGGTCGGCCACTGCCCAGTCGTGGGACGCTTACAAGAAAAATATAGATTATTAAGCTTTTGGCCCAGAGTTTTATAATAATATGTGTTGAATATTACTGTGTGTACCTTTATTTATAAGTATAATAAGAACCTGACGTCAAGTAATTGCTTGTAAGGTGTATAATAATGTACAAATAAAGCCATCGTAAATCAGCTTCAGCGCGCATGCTCTTCTTAGCTAGTTATTTAGAAAAGTCAATTTTTTTATAAGGCGACAAAAGTTGAACATAACATTTTTTCGCATGTTTTAAAATTTTACAATGACTTATATCATGTCAAATATTTAAAAAAAATAAAAACTGTTATACTCGATAACATTTTGTATCGAAATTGTAAGTGCGCATGTATTGGTACCAATAATTTAGTTTGAAATTTTGCGCCCCAGTGTTTGGCCAGGTGGCCATCTATTAGGCAATCAGATATCGGACGATGAAAATTGCAGTCCCAATGCTTGACACATCGTAAATAGTAAGTGCAAACACGGCTGTTCAAAGACGTCTTTTGTATACTTACTTACTTAGGTTTTTAAAGTTTTATACATAATGTAAGTACTTACAACACGGAAGTTGCCTGTATACTTATTGCTTACTATTTATGCAG
The DNA here is from genome assembly GCF_036245765.1 of Copidosoma floridanum. Taxonomy (NCBI): domain Eukaryota; kingdom Metazoa; phylum Arthropoda; class Insecta; order Hymenoptera; family Encyrtidae; genus Copidosoma; species Copidosoma floridanum. The sequence continues at coordinate 10,281,341 of NW_028321891.1, read as the reverse complement.
TATTATTAAATGTTATCAAGTAGTTAAAATCAATGAAAAAAATATAAATAAACTGTACTTATGATTTGACCTCAAAGCAAATACAACCATTGAACTTTTGTTAATTTGTACTTAATTACAGTTGACTAAGATGGGCAAAGAGAAGAAAAAAAAAAGAAAAAAAGAAGCCGTATCAAAGAAATTACACACAAGAGGATGTGTGTAAAGCTGTAACGGCAATTGATGGAGGTATGTCACTTCGCCAAGCTTCTCAAAACTTTAAAGTTCCAAGAAGCACTTTATTTACAAAATGGAAGGAATTAGTGCCTATTGACGCTTCTATGGGACCATCAACGATCTTGCCTTATAAGGAGGAGGAGTCTCTAGTCAACTGGCTTTTGTACTGCTGTGATCACGGTTTTTCAGTAACAAAATCCTTTCTCTTGGAGCGAGTCCAAAAAATCGTACAAAAATTAGGGAAAAAAACTCCTTTTACAGATGATAAACCAGGTCGGCACTGGTATGACAGCTTTCGTCGAAGACATCCAGAAATTGTTCCTAGAGTGGCACAAAATTTGTCTACAAGTAGAGTGTTAGCGATTAAAGAAGATTTAACCAGCTGGTTTATTAAAGTTGAAAGCCATTTGGATAGACTTGGCTTAAAGAATGTGGATGCATCAAGGGTGTTTAATCTAGATGAAAGTGCGTTTTTTTTGTGTCCTAAAAGTGACAGGGTATTGGCACGTAAAGGTAGCTCAGCAGTTTATAAAGTAATATCAGGTAATGAGAAAGAAAGCCTCACTGTGCTCTTTAATGTGAGTGCCAATGGTGTAATGCTGCCGCCTTTTGTCCTTTTTTGGTATGAGCGTATTCCTGTAAAAATTGCCAAGAGTTTACCGAAGAATTGGATTTGTGGAAGTACGGAGCGAGGCTGGATGACAGCTGATAGTTTCAATCAATACATCACTATTCATTTTTACAACTGGTTGGTAAAAAAGCAGATTGAGTTTCCAGTTATTTTATATTTCGACGGACATTCGTCACATAATTCACTCGAATTAGCCAATTTCTGTAAAGAGAAGAAAATAGAGCTTATAGCTCTTTACCCAAACGCAACACATAACTTACAACCTCTTGATGTGGCAGTTTTTCGCCCTCTGAAAAATTCTTGGAAGACAGTTGTTGATAAGTGGCGTATGAATGAAGCTGTGCAGTTAAAAAGAGAAAATTTTTCAGAAGTTTTGAAAACTGCTATAGATGCAATGCCTAACTCATCTGACATTATAAAAAATGGATTTGCCACCTGTGGCTTGCTTCCATTTTCTGCCAATGCTATTGACTATAATATTTTGAAAAAATATTTAAAACTGAAGAAGAGAGGAGCAAAACAAGTTGGACAACAAAATATAACAGATGTTCAGTCCACGATAAGTGATGAGAATGAGCACGAAAAGCATCTCAAACAACTTGAAAGTAGATTAGCTCCCCAAGTATTATTGGAATTTCAAGAAGCTGTTGGAAAAGGGAATGTTACACTAACAAATATTTGTAATTAAGGTCTTTTTGAATATTGGCTTGAATCATCGAGACTTTGCGGTAAGTTGCCAACTCATAAGGAATAGCATCCCTTTTTAGCTTTTTGATTAATACTGATTTTTATTTCATTATTTACTGTAGAAAAATGTATGATTTCTACTACCACCGAGGAGCTTCGACAGGAGCCTCATGACGTTCACAACGACCAACTTTCCCAAAATATACTTCATGAAGTATTCGTTGAAATGAATCAAAGAGAGATTCAGAATCATAATATTTTATATGAGATCAAGATTGAAAATCGTGATCCACCTGATATGGTGCATAACTCTGCTAAACATGATAATGCTGATGAACCCATAAATCTCGAAGAGGGTGCGTACAGCTCATGGCTGCAAGAATACAATTTATATTACATTTGTTGCATTGTAGTTGTAATTATGCGTTATTTGCTTTATTTGCAGTTATAATTACTACGAAAGATCAGGATCATACGCCGAATCGAAATGTTTATACGCAAAAGCTGGGTTTAGTTCAAGATGAGCCAATACAAAAGGCTGCATCGTTAGTAATCAACACTAACTTTAAAATTCAAAGTGGAATGTGTGAAAAAGATAATTTAAACCCAGTCAGTTCAGACAACACAATGTCCTCTGTTGACAGTGGCATCGAACTCAGCGATTGCAGCGCTCTTCATCCACTTGAAACGAGGGATGAAATTTATGCGGATGAGAGTGCGCTTGATACATCAATTTATGAAAGTATCGATTGCAATGCAACATGTTCGAGCATCAATCAAGAAAATGGTTTGGTTGTACCCAAAGGTATTATAAAATAATTATCTTACTGATACGTAACTCGTACAGTTTGTTCAAATACTTTCTTAATTTTTAGATGATAATTTAGTTAAGATTGATAACACCGATCCAAAAAATGTTGAGCAAATATTCCAAGAGTTATTACCGTATCCACAAAAGATTGTAAAAAACAAAAGCCAAAAAAAAAAGTTTCCCCATTTTTAACGTCAGAAGAATGGGTAGATTACCATACTAAAATTAAAGAAGAAAAAGAGAAAAAGATAAGGCAAGTGCAAGAAAACAAAAAGATTTGGGAAGAAAAAAAATTCTGAAAGAAAACGAGAAAAAGAAAAAAAAATTAGAATTGGAAGAGAAAAAAAAAATTAGCGCAGAAATAAAGAAGCTCCTGCAATTAGGAAAATGTTGCAATAAAAAAAGAAAAGACTGACTGATTATTGTACTTTAAGTAAAAACGTATTTTATAAATGAGTCAATGTTCATTAAGCCAGCCGGTCTTAATTTTAAGCGTTAATTTCAATTTAAATAATATATGCCAAAAGTGTATACTTGTAAGTACTACAAATTTATCATTGTTGGAAGTTCAAGAAAATAATTTAATAAGAATATCTTGTTCAATGTAGTTATAAATTTCTTAAGACTTAATAAATACTTTTATATTAGAAAGAAAAAAAATTAGCGCAGAAATGAAGAAGCTCGTGCAATTAAGAAAAAACGTTGTAATAAAAACATAAAAGACTAACTGAGTATTGTACTTCAACTAATAAAGTATTTTAAAATGAGTCAGTAATCATTAAACTAGCTAGTCTTAGTTTTAAGCGTTAATTTTGATCAGAATATTATACGCCAAAAACGTGTACTTGTAACTTAATAAATATTTTTGCATAATTTAGTTGTATAATTATAGAACCCTTCATCAATTTTCTTACCGTACGATTACATGAGATTTCATGTACTTACTTAAGTACTTCACACCCTTCTAAATATAGATCTGATGTGACTATTAAGTACAGTGGCCAATCACTAGTACTAATATTTTGGGACACTAGGCCATCATTTTTTTGCTAGTCCAACTACTGGGACACCGTACAGCTGACTATTTATGTCAATTGAGTGATTTTCTTTCGTTTAATCATAATTTTTTTTGGTTAATATTGCAAATAACGTTTTGGCTATTCAATATATTGAGAATTTCACATTATTTTTGTCACGTATTTTTACTAAAATATGTTGTTATAGATTTCTCACGCTTAAGCGTCCGACCACTGGTACAGTTACCTTAATACGTTTGTATGTAGAAATTTTCTGAAAGCATAAAAATTGTATTAAAAAACTGTTTTCTAAAAAAATTAATTTTATACAATAATCGTTATTGAAATGCAAAAAAGGGCCTACAGAAAAGCATTTAAATTTTTTAAAAATAGTAATTAGTATCTGAAATAGAAAAAAAATAAGCACTGATTCATTAAAAAATGGGGGAAGAAATCCCGAGGTATGACTAATTATACGTGTTTCCTATGTACACCCAAATACTATATTTTTTTTATCTTATCCTAGTACGTATTTTTTTGGTATATTAACGAAAGATCCTTCTTTATTTCGATCATGAAATTTGCCAAAACAACGATAAATTTCTTGAACATCTAGTGATACGAAAAATCCTGTTGTCGAACATTAATAAAATCAAAAAAGATTAAACAATTGACAGAATCAAAATTTTTTTTCTAACGGTAATCGGTGTTTAAAAGCACACAAAATAAACCCACGTTTAGTAAACTCTGTCAAAGAAATCTTGAGATAATACTTACATATTTTAATACACTACTGTGGAATGGCAGCGAGAAAACGCCTTACAGTTATGTGTATATGTATGTGTCATAAGTATACACGTGAAGGGCGCCACACCGAAAATATAAATATATAGATGAAAAGTGATGTGTGTAAGCATAGCTGAAATGCTCTAAAAAAATTGTAACTGTCAAAAACTGTGTCACAATGTATTTATTGTAAATTTCCTGTTTTGGTAATTCTAGAGAAAAGTTTAGAGTTGGTACTCACGCGGTCTACCTTGCAAACATGTTATGTTTCATGTTATCAAACGCTCTGAAAATCGGCAATAACGTATATTTATAAATTTGGAAATTTTTAATTCAAAAGTAATGCAACGTATACAAAATTACTAATTTTATTGAAAATGGCTCAAAAAAACCGGAAAACATTTTATTATATTGAAAAAGCTTCATTTAATTATGTTTTTTTAAAAGGTATAATTTAAAAAAGGTGTGACCTGGTCACGCTATTGGCAGTAAGAACAGTTATAATGTAGGATCCATGAAATAAACTTTGACGTATTCCTGGACGACGCCGCTGATGTGGTCCTATGTAATTGCAGCAGTATATAAGTCACTGTCTTTATCGATGCGCTATAGGTGTATCCAATTCCGCTTATAAACACCGGAAGGGGGGTAGGGACTGCAGCGACAGATATTTCTTGCGCAACGAAACAAGAAAGAAAGTAACAATAAAACAAAACAAAACACATGCAGCAAGCCAACTTCTCTTTATTATACTATCAGGACAACAATGCGGTTGAGCACACTGTAGTAATTCTACAGCTGATGCTGCCACACTTCAAAATTTGTAAAGATGAATATGACTCGCATTGTGGATTTGCTGCTCATTAAAAATAAGCACGTCATATGCGTGGGTATGTGGCTATATTATGTTTTGTTGGTAGCACCGCATGACCAACTTTTTTCTGGTAATGCACGCCTTCTTCCACATCTCCTACTTCTCCACCAGACCATCACCCCACCCCTACCAGCCTCTAGTAAACCCGTGCATGCCAACGCTTGGCTCTCTCTCTTTCTTTCCTTCTTTCTCCCACCATCTCTGTAGGTCAGTTATAGTTACAGGTAACGCGACTTGATTAAAAGTAAACAATGCGTGCACAGTACAAAACGTGTATACGCATCAAACAAAAATCAAGTGCAGATATATTAAAGAAGCGTAAATCGATCTAAAAATGAGAAGAACGTGCATAAGAGAGACACAGTGTATTCCACGGCAATGCTTGTCTTATACCGCGCGATTCTGTAGTGCTGACCATGTCTGTACAAGCATGTACTTAAATAGATGCATGTGCTCAATTTCTGCATTATCTTTCTCGTTTCCCCGTACTGTGTTGCAGTACAATGCATTAACTGTTAAGAAAAGATAGGAAAAAATCCTTGAGGGGATGGACGTTAAAAACACGTATTTTTGAAAAGCGTTTTTTGACTCGCTTCCTACTCGCGAGAGGCGAAACTTAAAAACGTCCCACGATAATATACAAGAGTAAAGTAAGAGAGGAAGAGAAAAGTGTTCGGTGTTGCATGTAAAAAGCATGAGACACGCTCTGCACCGCTTTGCACACCATAGTTATCTTTTTACCAAAATGTATGCAAATAAGAAGAATGTTGTGAAATAGAATAAAAAATTACTCACCGTATCCCGTTTTCTTTTTTGTTCTGTTGAAACAGTTTATTATCAAGAAGTCACTGTAATTTGGAAGAGTATTTTCCTCTTTTTTAAATTTTTTTCCTGCCTGCATCTTTCCTTTTTCTCGTCACAATAGCCATCTTCACCTCACTGTTAATGCACAGAAGCGACTATAAATGCGGTAACTTTTTTCTGAAGACTTAAAAAACGATACGACGCTAATAAAAACACGCGGTTCAATACGACACACGAGATAACAGACGGCTACTACACGTTGTTTTGCATAAACACGTCCGTACATTGTCATACAGCGTACTGCAGCGCGACTGAGCGGGATAATTAACTAGCCAGAATTAATTGATTTCACGTAATAACACAGTGTGGTACTCTTGTCGCAGATGAAAACCAACAGGTAGGGACTAGACGTCCTATAAAAGTCTCATTACCCTTTATTTTCTCCGCGTATACTGTAACCGAGTAAAATACAGCAGCCAATGATTCGATATTGATTCGTCATTTTGATTTAAGACAGTGGTACTCGTATAGTGTGGCAGATTTATTTCAAATATATGTGTTGCAGTCGTAAGGAAAAATGTATTGTTGAACAGGCATTGTAATGCGTAGTATTCTGGTGATGCACATATTGTAAATATCTCATTAACGTACAACCATATAAATAACCATATAAATCTCGTTTCATTGATAAATTTGTAAGTATTTTCTGAAATTTTTTGGAAAATCTCGAAGAAGTAAGATCTTGAGATAAAAATGTTCAGTGTAAATAAAAGAAAAAGTACATGATGTACCAGATTGTTACCAAACATCATTTAGTCAGTAAATTATGGAACACTTCTCACGTACTCATGGCATCATAAGATAACTCATTGAATGTTTATATTGTTGGGGAATTAAATTTTAACCGTACTAACTACCTTAAGATCGTATCATTTTATAATGTATTGGCAGGAAGAAAACGTAATTTGATTCAAATCTTATGTTAAGGGGACCAAGTTATGTTAAAGTGTGGTTTGAATCATTTTGTTTAGATTGGATAATATAATTCTCATTATTAAATAAGCTAACGCTTTAATTTTAGATAGTAAATGTTTTACAGACAAGGTTGTTAATCAGCTTACCTTTTATCCATAGTGTATTGCGCAACGAGGCAAAATATAATTATTTACACAGATAATTTCTCCCTCCGCCAAAATAACTAGTTTGTTCATGTTCGATTATTCTCCTCACTTCAACAACTTCTTTATTCATTGTAATCTTTTTATATACTCTATAACTTTATTATAAACGTAAATAAATAGTTTTTAAAATTTTCGGATAGTTGAACCTTCGGATAAATGGTTTCCGGATAACTTACCTTTTGCTTAACTGACTTTCGGTAAAACGAACCGTCGTAAAAATAGGCTCTTTGTAAATTAACTTTCTTGTAAAATATATTTTCGGATGAATGGATTTTCGCTGATTTGATTTTTGACTAATTTCACTCTTGGTTATGCGGTCGGCTTATTTTATATGCGGAAAGCTTGTTTGCTTTAAAATGACTTTCAGTTTTTCGATCTTCGGTATTTTGGTTTTCGGTAAATGGAATCATCGGAAAAATGACAGCCACTCGTTTAACGCGCCTTTCCAACAAAAAGGAGGCTCAGGTTTGACACCTGGCCAGAGTTGATACCTTTTTTCACTGCCTTGTAATTTTAATCGACAAAGTTTTTCGAACTCTGGTGATTTTTACTTTAAAAGTAAGCGTGACGTTTTTAAAAAGTAAAAAAATATAGATAGCGCAATTTAGAGGGAGAAGGTCAATAGATGATAATTTGACATAACACTTACCCATCGAATGATAAAATCAATATCTATTAAATAATAAACAGTCAATTAAATAACATATTGTAGATGCTATCTTATTTTTCAGCCATGACGATATTTTCACGTAACTTAGAATACATTAATATATGATTTTAATTACATAAAGCAAAATACGTCAAAAGCTTAGTTGATCAAAGATAAATCTAAAATATAGTAGCTTAATTGATAGACAGCTCAAATTATTGTGAGAGTGATTAAAAAAGCTTGTGTAACGCTCGAATTTGCACTGAACGTAACTTGAACTATTCTGGACAGTATTTTCATATTTATGTTTTTGAGAAGATATCATAATCGGTGTTGCTTACCTTATAGCAAAATCTTAAATATCAAATCAGCTAGATTTTACTTTTATCTATCAATGTTATAAGATTAACGATTTTGAGGAATTTATTATACATAAAAAATAGAAGAATAAGATAAAATAACACAAGCAGTGATGTAACTGCAATGAAACTGCATATTTAAGCTAGTTTAATGTAACGCATTACAGTGACTTTTAAATGATACATCTAATTAGCTTTATAATCTTACAGCAAAAACTACTTTAATAAGTGGCATAAAAATGACTTTTTCTTAAAAATAACCACTAACAAGCTGAAAAAGAAGTTGAAAACAGTTAGTATATATTTGTACATGGGCTGATTCATTTAACAATAGCATTAATAGTGGTGCGACGACTAAATTTCAGGTGAGGTTAAAAAAAAAGTTAATGCCAGCCTTGTTAACTGCATATAGAAATTAATAAAACTCTATAAGACCGTTTTAACCACTCATTAAAAAAGTTTTTAAATTGTAAATCTCAAGTTGCAATATCTCGTATATATGACTGAAAGACGCAACAACGGTTAAATAAAAAATTAAATGACAGAATTTTGTAGATAATGATCAGTCTAATAAATGTCAAATAATAAACGGTCAATAAACTGTTATATCGTAATTGCTATCCTATTTTTTAGACAATGTTTTCACGTGACTCAAAATGCACCGAAATATAATTCCAATTACATAAAGCAAAATGCGTTAAAAGCTTAGTTGATCATAGAAAAGTCTAAAATATAGAAGCTTTATTAATAGATGGTTAAAATTATTGTAAGAGTGATAAGAAAAAATAGCGTAAGGCTCGAATTGGCACAAAACGTCACTGGAACTATTCCGGACAGTATTTGTATATTCATGTTTTAATAAGATATCATAAATAGTCTCGTTTACTTTAATGCAAAATCCATAGTATTAAATAAGCCGGAATCAATTATTATGCATCGATGTCTTAAGACTATTAATCTTGAGGAATTTAGTATGCATTAAAAACAAAAGTTTAAGATAAATACACAAGTACTGAAGTTAATGCAAAGAAGCGCATCTGTAAGCAAAATTTAAAGTAACATATTACAGTGACTTCTAGACGATACATTTTATAAGCTATGTCCTATTACAGCAAGAACCGAGGAAAGAACATCCTTTAATGCGTAACTTAAAAACACGCTTTTCATAATGCACTATAGTAACTTTTTAAATAGCAGTAATAGCAGTTTTTAATAGTGACTTACAAGAGTACTAATGTAAAAAATTACTACTTAAGCGCTGTTAGAGAAGTATGAAAATTTTAAAGATTCATTTGTAACCATAGTTTAGCGAACACAGTTATATTTAAAAAATTATAGGAATATGTAAAGTATCGAGTTACAGTTATTATATTTACTTACGTTTATCTAATATTTAAGCAAGTAATACAAAGTGAACAAGAATAAACCTTTAACAATAATTGTAGCTCAATCGTCAACTTAAACATTACCAGTAGTAAGGGTACTATTTTTCCAGACACTCTCATAGATATATGTCATACGGCTGGCGGCGAGAGCGGGGGCGTGGCCGGGGTCCTATTTTGGCAGGCCACGTGATCCTGCGTGGGTAGCCAGTATGCACGGAAGAGGGCGCGCGGTGGCCCCGCGTAATTTGAATATTATTACCGACGCTGCCCGGTCGGTAACTTTTTTTTTTATTTTTTTTTTTTATATTTTTTTTTTTTTTATATTTATTTTTTTTATTTTTTTTTTTTATTTATTTTTTTTTTTTATTTTTTTATTTTTTTTTTTTGTTATACTTTTTTTATTTTTTTATTTTTTTTTTTTTTTCATTTTTTTTTTTTGGAGGGGGAAAAATTAAGGCGTCCATGTTCCAACTGTGCCGATTGGTAAGCGTGACAGAATTTGAAAATTGCAAAATTCAAAAATTTGTTCTAATTCTTGACCGCTCTTCGTAAGGGTTAGTATAAGGAGCGGGTGGTGGGTGGGGTTTTTTAAATAAATTAAAAAATATATTTCATACATATATTATATAAAAATGAACAGAATGTTTGAATGTTTTACAATATTATTAATCCTATTTAATTTAATATTTATGTCATTTAAAAAAGACGATTTCTACGATATATGACGAGCTTACGAGGTTTGGTAAATCGTCCCTGTATCTCACGACACCTTTCTTCACATTTCTTGTCGTCGCAATTAATTTTCTGAATAAATCCGTCATGAAGACGGAAGTGGCGACTCCGTTTCTTTAATTCGAGTTCCCATGTTTGATGACCTACGTCCGATTTTAAGTTAAATTTGTAAGCGTATTGCTTACGTAGCAACAGCTCAAAAAATGCCACCATACCCATATGATCCGCAGGTACGTTGGCTTCTACAGCTTTTGTTGTGAGGTGATATGCTGCACATAGTGATCTTCTTATGTTCTTATGTTTCGAGCATATTGCTTCCGATCCATAACTTAAGTTATTACAAAATAGATAATTACCATATCGATCTTCATAAGGAAAACTTACGCTCACATCACACCTCTTTATCTTGAACTGGAGCCACTTGGAAACAAAATTGTTCCACTTTGTTTTCCTTTCGATCTCTTCATCCGACATTTCCAGGCGGCGACCATAATCTTGAACGTCTTTAAACTCTAAATATTCCTTTAATTTTTCTTCGAAATATTTAGCTATATTAATCAACATCCAATTAAAATCATGGTGTATTGAATATATAGCATAATCTATTGTCTCATGACAATAGAACACGATTTTTGCACCAAACGTAAAGTAAAGTAACACCAAATCAAAAAACATTTTGACCGATTGTTCGACCACTGGCTGATAGTTTTGAAAGTAGACTAAAACCTATAGTATAGAGTGAGTAGGGTCAGAGAAATCTAAGAGCTATGAAATACTTATACATTTCGAGCAAATATTTATTACTCATGAGTCTACAGGGATTGGAAAAATGCATCGGCTTAAAGTCGAACATCGGTTAAAGTCAAGGAAGTCTACTTGATGCTTACGTTTCTTAATAACATTTTGTGTGAAAATTTTAAAAATTAAAAATATAATTCTAAGTTATTCATTTTCATCAAAGTACATCGTAAAACAATTATTAGGAGTGGGTGGTTAGGCTGGTTTTTAAAAAAAAAACCATCTTAAAATGTATCACATACATGTAATTTTTAAGAAACTCACATTATCAAATTAAGCTTACATATAAATTTTAAAAAATGTACTTTTCTATGGTTGCACTTAGATTTACTAGTTTGAGTACATGTATTGCTTACAATACGATTATTTCCATAATTTCTACGTCTAGTTATACGATTAAAAAAAGTTACAGCTATTTTATCATTTATAAGAGTATTTGTTGAAAAAAATGAACAAAACATGCCTAAAGAATAGTTGTTACACATGAAAAATAAAAAATCGATACAGTAATTTCCGCAAACGGTGGAATTAATATTTTGAAGCTGTTGTACATTCCAATGGTAAGTAATGCAGTTTCTTTTGAGTCTATCAATATGATGAGAGATCGAGGGTGGAAGACCATAGCTGTCAAAGTACACTCCATCACCTTTAATATCAACATATATAGCTACCTAATGCGAGCCAGGTTTAGAACTTTCGTCGGTATTAACTATGAGAGCGCAAGGTCTCGTCCAAACAAAAGGTAACTGGTCAGCAGGGAATACGCCGACCGTCGCTGTAGGTATATTGCAAAGAGCTCTACGCAGTTGCAACGAGTCCATAATAACAGATGTATGAATTCTTATGAGTTGAAATCTACAACTTCTTGACGATTTGAATCTATTTCCAATATGTTGTCAAATTTAGCATACAAAATGCAATTTATAGTTTTCGTGAGAGTTGTCTTGAAACGCACCTCTATTCGTACTGTAGCATTTTTTACTAAATTCCAATGACCTGCAAAATGTGATGAGAGATCAGGTGTAAGATCGAATGCAAACAGGCAATACCCATGGGGATAGTTTTTTCTGTGAATACTGTTTCCCTCGTTCATGTAGTAGATCCCGGTACCCGAAAATAAAGTATGGTATGCTTCCACGTACATAGGTGTGTTACCTGTAAAAGTCGGTTGCAGCGGTTTACTAGGGACTTGTACACCATCAACGTATAACGACAAAAAATTTATAGAATAATTTTGAAAGTTGAATGGATTCATCTTTCGATCCCCGTTGAAGGCTTTGTTGTCAACAAAACCTAAAATGATTCTTTTCGGAAGTTGTCCAAGGATAACGTTATCCAAACAGTCACCGCTTATACCGCTATGTAAGATAAAAGATTTGACTTCGACGCGCGTAATTAGATACTTTGCCGTAGTATTAGCCAAAGTTTTTGCGTGTGCGATCAAAACTGTAGGGCTAACTTTCACTCGCCGAACGAGAAGCGTAGCCTCGGTAATGCTGATAGAATAATTTTTCGTTGAAGCATCCATGAGGCAAAAAGCATCTTTTGAGCGTATTAGACGTAAACGAACTTCGACGCCGTTTAATAATAATTTATCCTGATTGAATACGTCGCAGTGTAAATGACCCATTAAGTCTATGGTCTTTCCGTCTTTTAAATATTCTTGACGTTTAATAAGAGCTGAATTTTTTGTCGAGCCGGGTAATTCGTCCATTTCACCAGCGACATCTGTTTCCCAAAGATTTGTTGACAAATGCGATGATTTTGCTGCAGGGCCGTAATTTAAAAGCGTTTCAATGTATGCTCTGTAAGGGTAAGCATTATTTGGGGGAGTCACGAGTTTTTGATTAAAAGATACGTCAACTTGGTTGAATATTGAGTGTAAAGAATTGTTTACTGGAGCTACAAGCGCATCCCCATCCTTGTCGTAAGGTGTCAATTTGACATTCACTCTGAGCATCGTATGGGCCAAGTCGATGTAATCCTTGTTTTGAGAACTGATAACGAACTCTATTGGACTCTCGTCGCTTAACGACGAAACAGGTTTGTAATGCACCCATCGGTTAGCTTTTAATGCCGTCTGCGTGAGAGGCACGGAAAATAAATCCAATTCGCTCTTCAAGCAAGGGTCTGTGTGACTATGCAGGAAAGACATGATTATCCAAAAATATCTACTGGTTTTGATTTTTTATTTTTTACTGCCTTTCTCTTAGTTTTGCGAACAACTCTTTTTTTTACCTTTCTGTCTGATTTGTTTTCTTACTATTTTTTTTTATTTTTCTTACGCGTACCTATTTTTCGTTTGACTTTTCTCGAACAACTTTTTTTCTTTTTTTCTGCAGTGTTTAACGAGTTGTTTACACCACCGCTTCTACGCCGAGACTGTGCTCTTTTCGTATATGGTAAAGCATTATATCCCGATCCTTCTATCAGCTTCACGATTTTTTCTGTAGCTTTACGTTTTAAATTTTTACCAGATTCGTTTATCCGATTCTTGAATGCGTGTTTAAATGGAATATTGCTTTCCCCTATATCGTCAATTTTATTCACTCCCGCTCGTAAAGCTTCTTTTCCAACGGCGCGAGCACCTCTGACTATGTAGGGCATAGCACTCCGAAATAGTCCTGTGAAAAAAGAGCCTAATCCATGTCCTCTCAGTCTATATGACCCCGCAAACACATGCTTGACTCCTCTTCCGCCCCCGTGCTGTGTGTGATACCCCTCGTAAAAAACCATTTTGTAACGATTCGCTTAAAAAAAAACTTTCCTAAAATGTAACACCACGGTGAGTGTCCCAAACTCAAATGATATTGGCTTACCAAATTGATCTCTTATATCTATATCAATTGTATGAAATCTATTATTGAGGAGGGGTACGTAGGCTGGTGGAGTATATCTCTTGACAATTGTGCTTCCGAAATTAATTTCTTGAGCGGCTAAATTTACTATTTTCAGCAGGGGTGCAAATGTATCACCAACTATACTTGATTCACATATATTAGAATAGATAAAAAGTTGATCGGGTACCGCTCTTGATAAGCTTGCTGGTTGTTTACCGTGAAACAATAGCCTGTAATCACCTCTTATTTCGGCACGGTCACGCTCAATCTCGGTTAGTCCTTCCTCAAACCCAATAACGCGTTTTACTACAGCTGATACAGCCGGAGTTTTTCCGCATGTTCTTGTACGTCCTGGTCCTATTATTGGAAATCCAATAAATACAAATCCGCCTCGATGATCATAAATTAGCTGCTGACATTTCTTATCTTTATGATAGTATTCCAACCATTTTCTATTTATTTCCTCGCATAAACTATGTACAGAGTCGTAGGTGCCGTGCTGAATAAAAAACTTTTTTTCTTCACCAGGATCGCTTATTACTGCCTCTTCTCGTCGTACATGCAAAATAGTGTACGGTACATGAATCTCGGAAATTCCTACCTCCCATTTACCACTAAGCTCGATCTCTTTCGGTAACTGAGTGGAAAAATTTGTTGTAGTATTGTTCGGAAAATATATCATACTACTATTGCTAGGTAGAGTTACAGTAAACTCGTTATGATGCATTGTTTTTTAAATCGCTTGAATTTATCCACGAGTTAAATTTTTCAGGGTATCCTGCCCAACTAACAAAGTGTTGTTTGTTTTTCCCTTTTCCTCTTGTTTTCAAGATCTTGTCAATTTTATGGTCTTGCTCCGAGACACGCTCTTTGCGAACAGGGTTAAGTTCTTGAGAGTAAAAAAATCCTTCAATTTTTTTATCATCTAAATCACTGAGCTCATATACATGTAAATTTTGTCTTTTCAAAATTCGAGTAATTTTAAATATCTCTTCACTCCATGTTTTTACTGCACCTTTCTCAAACACATTTTTATCACGGCTTATGCGTACATAATCACCTACTTTATAATTATATTTACTTTGACTGTGCCGTTGTTTTGTTCGAGGTTGTCTCGAATTGACTAAATTTTGTCTCGCTATATGTGCGTTATATATTGTTACACTGCTTGGCGCTAACTTTGTTGTAGAGTGGGGGGTATTATTGTAACCACTAATTAAATCTTGTAATACGTCTACGTAACGGTATGTATTTTTGTATGTAAAATATCTGTACATACGCTCTTTAAACGTTCGAATGACGCGCTCTACTACGGCCGCTTTAACATCAGGGTTTTTGGCAACTCGAAATTTTATAGCATTGTCTTTCAGAAAGCGTTGAAATTCACTGCCTAAAAATTCAGTCCCGCGATCCGTTTGTAACATAAAGGGCGAGCGAGATTGACTATTTTCAAGAATTTTTTTAAAACCTGCTGTTACATTACGGCAACTTTTATCTTTTAAAGGTTGCACCCATACAAATTTGCTTAATACATCAATTACAATTAAAATAAAAGACACTCCGTCGTTGTAGTTTTTTAATGACGTCAGTTGAATGAGATCTGCTTCCCACAATTCATCTCTAGCATTAACATCGTAAAACAAACGTGGAAACTTTCGCCGAATAGATTTATGTAAAGTATAAGCATCATGTTTTTGCAGCCACTCTTTGATTTTCTCGGGGGAGATTTTGTTTTTATTTACTCTTATTAAATTGCGGACCCCAGAAAATGCTGCTTCATGGTAAGGGGTAAAATATTGTTTCTCTAGCACATTCATTATTTATTAATATCGTAACCAGCTTTTAACACCGCTTGATTTTGGTGTAGATGAATCGTGCACAGTTTTTTCCAAAGGTGATGAAAAAGTCTCGTGTTCAAACGTTTCTTCGTCTTCTCCAAGCGACTTTATATTACTGGTCCCATCTAACAGCAAGCTTGAACTGTCGCGATCTACGATTTTCAAGAGGTCTGTATTTCCCACGAGTTCTTGAGGAGTGTTTATCTCCCGAAGTACTTTAGCAAAAATGTTTCTCCCCACCGATTTAACATTTTTTCTTCGCCTTGCAGCATGATTAATTAAATCGATAATATTTGACCCATCAATTTTTTTACCTTTATAAATTACTGTACCTGTACTATCCCACATAATATTGTTTTTGTATCCTTTTAAATGTTTTAAAAGCAGCACAGATTTTTGTTGATACACGTTAGGTACAGTACTGACAATCTTTTCTTCGCTCATTCCATAATCATCTGTATTAGTAGTGATATTCTTAACTTCATCTTCAGCAATCTGCATTGGCTCACGCTTTTCATCGATAAAGTATAAATACCTTTGTAAAACTCTCAAGTATTCCTTCAATTTATCGTATTCATTGCTATACGAATTTGAATCTAGAATTTTTTTCATCGAGTCGTCTAATCGACTCAAGTTATCTCCGGCTGTCTGTGTGGTTTGTAAAATAGAATGTGTGAAAAAATTATTTGCGGGTGTAGGAGTAGAAGGACCGGGGCTTCGTCCTACGGCAGTGCTTTCTCTTTTTATTCTTTCGAGTTGGTCTTTAGACAGTAAAATCATTTTTTTCCCTCTTTCCATGTTATTATTTTTACAATATTCTTGATAATATTTCACTTAGAATAGGTTGTTATATTAACGGTAAAAAACCGTTACCTTTTTGAACTATAATTTTCCTCTTTTTTTTCCACGAATTTTTACCTTGACTTTTCGCAATCAATTGTCTTAAAACACTTTTAAACTTTTTTAAATTTTTTTTTTGACTGTTTTTAAGAGAAACAACACCTTTGAGAATGTTTAAAACACACTCGCACAAGCAGTCGATTAATTTTTTGTCTCCCTTTTTTAATAATGCAACTCTCTGTTCTCTATTGAGATGAGCGAGAGCTTCTAATATTGCAATGTATTTTCTTTCAAAAGGAGCTTCACGAGCCTCGTCTACACGACGAGGGGGTTGTTTAAAACGTTCGTTTTTCGGTGTTGATAACTTCATTGTCAAAAGAAAACTGAGAGCTATGCGTTACTACAAACCATTTTATCTGTTAATTTAACCCAAATGCGCGAAAGCACTCGTTGCATATTTTGGCAGGTAAACATATTGATACTTGTCGTCGGGGAATATACACGCACGAAATCTTAACTTATCAAAAGTGTCCTGTTTGCAATCAATCATAAGGTAACCATGACCTTTAACCGTTGCATCTTGATAGGCCTCTTGCACAAATTTCGGATCTTCAGGATATATCTGTCTCGCTAAATGTTGTATCTGCGCGCGATCGCGAGGATTTTTAAATACGACAATATACGATGCGTTCAGACTTATGTCTCGCGAATGAGTTGACTTGTGAAAAATATTTTGCGTTATAAACATCACACTAATATTTTTATGGTGACTCCCTTTTGTAAAAAGATCTACCACAACATGATTCGACGATTCGCGCATCAGATCGTCAATGATTAAAAGTTTTTTAAGATGAGGATCGTTTGAATAATCAGAAGGTTTTGGCAACCCCTCGTGAAATTCAATTTGTCGTCCGTTTTTCAAAAAATTCTCACTTTTATAGCCATCCTGCCACTCTGCATAATAAAATAAAATACGGTCAAATGTAACGCTTGCCATTTGTTCTATATTATTTAGAAA
Organism: Copidosoma floridanum; assembly: GCF_036245765.1. Lineage (NCBI taxonomy): Eukaryota > Metazoa > Arthropoda > Insecta > Hymenoptera > Encyrtidae > Copidosoma > Copidosoma floridanum. The sequence goes on along the minus strand of NW_028321891.1, from coordinate 10,263,876 downwards.
TCTTTTAACAAAAACTGTTTTTCCACAACCAGTTGGACCGCAAATCATGCTTGTCCACGGATGTTGCCAACGGGTATCCATTATGACAATGTTTTTTATACTAATTATATTTTGAAAAGCTAGTACGTTAAATACTTTACCGAAAAGCATACCTACTTTGTGGTGGTGGGTGCAACAGTACGATTTTGTAGCTAATACTTAAGCGTATAAATATATTCATATATATATATATATATATATATATATATATATATATATATATATATATATATATATATATATATATATATGCATCTTACGCATGGGTTGGTTGGATGTGTGAGCGTCAGCTGATTTGTCTCTACGTACACATCAGACGCTACTCTCTTCTTCTCTCAACTACTCCCTTGGGTAGATGGAAGGAGCATGCACAGGAAAAATATTATCTGCATTGGTATCTAACTACGCAAATGAACGACTCGTATACTTGTATTACTTACAAAAGTAGTTGTAGTACCTTATTCTGATTTTGGAAGATGCAAGTCCTGAATAGCTCAGTTGGTTAATGGTTTCATCGACACGAAACCGTTGATTCAATTTGATCTCTTCAAGGCTTGCATATTATTTTCTTATTTTTTTTATTTATATATTTTATAACACCACATATTTATAAGTATGGGATTTTTTAAAATGAAATTTCGGATGGGGTACTACTCTAAAAAAAGCCAAAATATTAGTTTGACGATTTTATTTTGCAATAACTGTTTTCAAAAACGTACAGTAACAAATAATTGTTTCATTTTTTATTATCACCGACGCAATCCACGATGTCAGGACATCCAGGGGATGGTTGTAACGATCTTTGACGTTTAAGCTTTTGGTAGGCGTTATAATATGCACCACTATCCAACGCTGATGCTTTTTTTAGAGATTCAGTCTTGATGATCCATTCTTTTAACATGCACGCTCTATACAATGCAAAAAATGACTGCTTGTCTTCGAAATGTTTTTGCGCATGCGTTAGACAAATTGGTAAACCAATTTTTTTATTTTCATACATTTTGAATGAGGTATGAATTTGCGATAAATCGCGAACCTCACGTGCTAGTATTGAACTTATAAACTCAGCTCCATCGTTACCATACATGTAAATCCTCTTGAAATTTTTAGTAAGTGTAATAAGACTATATTTTAAATAATTTATTGTGGTATCTCCGTCAAACCACTCTATACCGTGAACTTCTAGCGGGCGGTGATTATTATACTTTTTTACATCGTAAGGTAAATCGTTGAATGGGTGGGGTGGTTTAATTAACCAATGACCGATGACATTTGCTTGTATCGTTACCACGGCAACTTCTTTTGGTATAAAACGCCTGTCAGAGTCATAAAAACCTTGTATATCTACAACAAAATCCATGATGGTGAACTACTACACTCTCTTATAATATTTATTCTCTGGACAAGATTTTTGGTTGCTGGAGAATTGATCGGTCGTGAATTTTTTAACCGACGAAAATAACGATTTCTTTTTTTTCTCCTCGTTCTTTCTGGTAAGTAGAGGGGTCTTCTCTTCTATAGTACCCTTTTCCTTCTTACTACTTGCAGACATCATGAAATACTGAGTAAAAAACATATTATAACATGCTCTTATAATATATTTTTTACAGAATGTAGCGACATCTTTTTTTTTCTCTATCTCGCTCTCTCTCCTTTATCTTAACAAGCCCCTTTGAAAAATATCATAAAAATGATCATGCTATGAGTAAAAGAGATGAGTAAAAGAGATGAAAGAAGCAAGTGACTCACCTTTCGCAACTATAACCATCATCATTTTTCTTCCACAGCGTTAGTATATAATATATATTGAATATCAAAATTTTATAAGAAAATATATAATTAGGGAAAAATAAAAAAAGTTTCACATTCATGTTGGGAAGAACTCTATTTATTAAAAATTTTAAAAAAATCATTATTACAATATATTTTGTATTTGTGTTTTACAAGTGCATACCAACAGACGCACACCATTCATTTTGACAATTGTCATCTTGTATTGCTGTTACATAAATATCTGTTATTTTATTTGTATTTATTATAAATTAAATTTCAGCAATTTTAATGTTCTCAAATTCTTGAATATTGTCGTTATATTCTGTAGAGCCATGATAATTTATAATACTCGATGTTTGAAAATAACCTATAAATTTTACATGAAAAACGATATCCGAAACTGTTTTCATGATGTACATTTTTTGATACAATTGTCTATAAGCGGATATCTGCTTTTTATTTTTTAATTCTATCAACGTATGGAATAATGAGTGCCACGATAAGCCTTGCAACGTCTGGCGAAAAGTTGGAAAACGAATACATTCAGGAAATTTGCAAACATTTTCAAAACATGAACATTTCGATGAAGAGCAGTATGTTTGGATAGTACGCATGAGATCTATAACAAACAAATCAAAGTATCAAATTAGTTTAATTAAGTAATTTTCGTATACATAGAAACAGTTTTTTAGAATTCATTTTCCAATAATCTAAGTCTACGTCTATGTTTAACTACGTCAATCCATCGGTTATAATATGTTCTTTTTATCAAATGACCGTTGCAACATTTATAAATCACACCGTCATCACGTTGCTCTTCATTCAAACGTCTAACTTTATGAAAATGAATTCTTATAATTCGATTTGTATCGATTAGATGTAAGAGTTCTGCTGTTCTAATATTTAAAAAACTATGCGCATCTAATAGTCTATTGTACGGTACAGTATTTAACTGATCGTTGGGTTCCAAATTTTCAACGGGTTTTTGAAGCATCCATATGACGCTTGACTCGTTAAAATACCCCAACACTCTTACATATTCAAAGGTCATCTCAATAAAATCAAGCTTCAATAGATCTTCGTACATTGCGTGATACGCTTTAACTTCTCCATCTGCTTTGAGTTTAACAAGCGTATGTAAAAGGGAGTGCCATGCTAATCCTTTTAAAGAGGATTTATAGGGTGGATAATACTTGCACGTTGGCACACGACAACAGTACCGATGGCAATCACAATTTCCGTCAGCACAGACTTTTTTGAATTCGCGTACTGTATCTATAACAAAAATAATTTATTCATTTTATTTTATTTTTTCTGATAACCAAAAGGATACGATAAGGTTTCCGAAATAAACCGCCGCTTTTTTAAAACTATCGCGCATGTTTTTTCTTCACTACGCGTTACCACTTCATGTATGTCGGACTTTCTAATCATCGTATTTTTAATTTTTATTGTGTTATCTGATTCGACATTATTTTCATTCCATCGATCAACCATAGTTACAATAGAATCAAAATTTATTTTTGAGGAATTTTCGTAATTTAATTTAATACCCTTGACTTTGCATACATCATGAAACCCCCCAGCAGCTGTACGGACACGGTACGCATAAAATTTAGGACCTCCTGAAACAAAGGTCTCTATATACGATCCCTCACCATACACCTCTAATTCATCTGTTAACTGTCCTAATAACAAACCGGTAGGTGGTTGATATTCACTGACATTTTCATTATTACTTGTAAATATTACTGAGTCTGTATCATAATACAAAACTCTTCTATCGAGTTTTTCCAAGTATGAGTAAAGTTTTAAACGTGCTTGAGCTGTCGTATATGCAGCTACAGCAACGTTTGTACATGGAGAGGAAAGCGCCACTTCCTCTTTATATCGCCACGTTACATACATAACACTATCATTCGCCGGTAGACAATTTTCTACATACTTCTTACTATCGCATAATATCTTTAGTAACTCTTTATAATCATTAACTATACTAGTTTAAGGTAAATTTCCCCTTTGACCGAATTTCCCCCAAAACGAATTTAAACATAATTTTGCTACAGAACGCAGACCCGAATTTTATTTAATGTTACAGATGTCTAATTTAATACCTTCCTCATGTTCATAATTATTGATATATTCTTATTTATCTTCTTCCGTCTTAACCGTACTGGGCCACCCACTTGCTTCTTGCTTAATTTTTAAAAAAGTGTCTATATACTCTGTAAATAAACCACCACTTTGAGAAGTCTGATCGTATTTAGCAACTTCATATTGCCAAATGACATTAATTTTAAATAATTTATACCCTAGTTCTAGAGCTTTCTTTATTTCGACGGATACCCATGTACCGGATAAAGCCCTATCTGACGCTGAATCGTGTTTACATTCTTCCTGAGAGGATGTTACCATACACGTGCGACACAATCCAAAAAGTAAACAACTATTCATTTTTGTTGGAAGTATAGGGTGAAATAAATTTCGCGGCGGTAAAATTGTGCATTTTACTAAACCTTCGACTTTTTCTTGAAAATTTTCAAAGTTTTTTTCTGATAATTCCAAACAGTCATTCCCGGTATAAATTTTCGGATGTTTAAGTGGAAACGTGCCTGTCTTACAAATGTAAGGGTATAGTGAGCAAACGTCCAAATATTTTATCCTTTCATTATTTTTAATCGTATAATGTGTGACAATATTCCCTGTACGACCACCGTAAAAAGCATCTCGAGGGTTTATAGTGCAGATTTCCGCAATTGGGTGATTTTTTATATAGTCTAAATACTCGTTGTTATTTTTTATAAATTTGTCAAAATCATGCTCCCACATCTCAATCACTTCGTAACCGTATTCTTTTATTTTAAAACTTGTTTTCATAGTATTTTCATATCGTTCGGTGAAAGTTTCATTATTGTTAAATTTTTGATATCGAGCGTTAGGAAAACAGCGAATACAACCATGAAAATAACACCCATGAAACTGAAACACGGTTCCTTTCGGATTCATTGTTTCTACTTGAGGTTTTAAATAACCATCAACGAGAAGACCTTCTATTAAACGATATTCTCGCGATCTACCTGCATGGATGATCTCTACATTCCTTACTTTTTCTTCCCACAAAAGCCAGTGGATGCATTTTTTAGAAAACTGCCCTGCATGTGTATACCCAGTTGCTGGAATGATCCCAATTAAATCTTTTTTTAAAAAGTTTTTTCTGTATAGTACGGAACACGCATATGCTATTGTCACGCTTTCAACAAAGGGGTCTACTTTTCCGACTTGTATAAAAATTTTTCGAAAAGCCGTGTAAGCTTTACGTAATATTTTAACATCTTGCACACAATACTCAACAAGATCTTTTTTAAAGTCAAACTGCGCGTTTACGTCTGAAGTTACTTTATGGTACCATTCTAAAAACTTTGCGCGATCGCGGGTGTTCATAGAATCTGGCACGTAGGAGCGAGAATCTGGATAAGGACCTTTATAATTTTTATCGCTCGTAACGAATAAATGTGGAAAATACCTTTTTTTTATATTTCCTGCAAGACTAAACGTTTTGGGTAAATCAGCCAATTTCATGGGTAAGTAATTTAAACTATCTATAAACTTAGTTTTTTCTAACGACATAAGAATAATATTACGCCCATTAAGAAAAATCTCGGGAGTACCTTTTTTATTATCTACAATATATTTTAATATAAATTGACCATCAAAAGCCTTAGAGTTATGAGCTATACAGATAAATGAAGCGAAAGTTTTACTTTCAAATCTTACTGCAAAATCAACAAAATTTTTTAGACACTCTTCACCCTCGAAAATAATCTGTTTAATACCGCAGAAGGGACAAATCGCGTGGGGATTTTCTTTTATCTCGTCTATACACGCATCGCATCGTACTTGCAGCACGCAAAGGATCGGTATGTGTTTACACGTGTTGGCTGTATCATGTAATTTTTTATCTTGTCGCGTTTCAAAGTCGTAAAAAATGAAACAATTTTTTTTAGCATTCAAATTATTCTTTAACGTAATAGGTTGCATACTACAAAGCGTGTTAAACTTATGAACGCTTTTACACTCTTTGCAATATTTTTTTCCGCATTCATGCTTACCTTTAGCTAAGTTTATGAGCTTGTCCCATGGATTACAAATTTTAACTACATCGCATATGCTTCTTGTCGCTCTTTTGTGATTTTTTGTACGCGCAAATGACCCTTTTATCTTATGATTATTATAACATTGATCTTCGTAAAATTCCCTCCTACAATCAGTGCAAGATTTTTTTAACGTATCGTAGGTGTTATTACAATTTGGCGACCCATTGCATGCAGGGCAAACCGATATACAAACATGCTCACCCACACGCTTGTAATTTTTATTGCATGTTGCACAAAAATACATTGATCTTACGGTTAATAAATTTTTAATTAAATTATAATGTCCTATGTCCTCATAATACATGATGTTTATAAATGATGTGCAATATACTGCTCCGTCATTAGCACCATCGTATATGAGAGCTGTGTCATCACCAAGAGACTCATATTCAAATATCCGAATACATATATTATGTTGTTCAAAATATCGCTGAAATTTCGAAAACTCTACATATCCATACCCTTGTTCGTTATTTATTTTAATGTCACACTCTTGCATTAATTTAATAGCTTCCGACTTTTGTTTATTTTCGGTTTTAATTTTTTTCCATTGTTGGGACCAATCTGACGAACAATTTTTCGCAGTCAAAACTTTACCACATACAAGAGCCCTAGCTAAACCTAGATTATCTCTATTATTTATCACTAAGACGCCTTTTTTACTCAAACTATTTATAATATCTTCCTGTGTACCCCACCCTTGAGGAAGTTTGACGTATGTAACCTCAACTACTAAAGTTTTCGCGATGTCGATTATTCGTTTGCTTTGTTCAATTTTTTCGCATAGACCCCAGATGTCTTGAAAATTTATTTGATCAATAAGTTTGTAATAGATACCCGCCGATCCCTCAGTCAACGCGTCTGAGTACAAATCTATCTCTACAAGATAATTACTAGAGTAATTTTTTTTAATAACAGTTATAAGTTCTTGAAAAGCGTTCTTGATCCAATCTAAAGTATTCGCTGCATCGGAAGGGTTGGTAATTTTAAATTTTATCGCGCGACAAGTGGTTTTAAAAGATTTTACAAATTTTTTTTTATCGATTTCCAAAGTAATATATTTTGTACCTATTGACGTGTCCGGTTCATCCTCTGTTTGCACGGCGACGCTTGCAACACCTCTTCCTTGTTGATGATAAGGGGGTTGCTCCTGCTGTTGTTCGATATAAGCACTATCAATCCCATCAACTCTATCTGTAAAATAAAAATATGTTACAATTATAATTAAAATGTTATACATTGTGTTTGAGAAACTCGAATATTAAATTTATTAGTTACCTGCAGGGGTGTAACGCATCATAGTTAACCCCGACGGACCGGGCATCGGTTCGGATACCTCCTCCTGTTGGCGGTCAGTTTCGCTTTCTACGTAATATTTTGAAATGAATATAATTTTGAAAGTTAAAATGGATGATAGAAAAAAGACGTGTACGTAAAGATTTTAATTTACCTGAAGATATTTTTATCTTCTTGTAAGAGAGGCCCGCCCCTGACGGTCCAGGCATACCATCATCCAAAGGGTCCTCCTGCTTTCTCTTAAGTGCACCACCAACGTTTGAAAGATTTTCGGAATCTTCAAAACATATGTTGGCAACTAAAACAGGATTTCGTTTAATTTTACTGATCATGCAAAATTTGTAAGTATAAAAAACTTTGAAAAAATACAATACCATACATTACTTACCAAGTTTATCGTACGCCTTATACATTTCCTTCAACATCCCGCTGTTCCTAGCGTTAGACGGTAGACACTCTACCACCGCTTGGATGGCTATGGGACTGCGAATTAGATACAGAGGGTACAACGCAACCGCGTGCACCCCCGCCAGGTAAATGGTAAAAAGCTCCTGTAATACTCCTATTAATTCGTTAAGGGAGTATGTAGGTAGCACGTTACTAAACCACTTGTCGGTGTACACCTTACGCGCATCTTCCGACACGATGGTCGCGTATCGCACACACGAACGGACAACCTCGAATAAAGCACTGACCATGGATGATTCCATTTTTTTTTTTTTACTTTTTTATCAACGCAAAAAAACTAAGAAAAATTTCTGTAGCTAACCAAAAAAACTAAAGCAACGCCACAGTAAAAACACACTGTTACAAAAATTCAAACAAGTTTAAATAAATGCAAGAAATACACTGTATTTAACTTTCAAGTAAATTGAGGAAGACCTCGAACGAATTGTAACTCGGAAAGTTATTGTAACGTATCAGCAAGATGTGATTCGGCTAAGAGTGTCAGATAAGGACTGATTTTCTTTTACGTTTTCTTCTCTTCCTTAGCTACTTCTATACTTTCCCCCCTTTGGTGGAAATTTTAGCGAGATTATGATAAAAGTAAAAGGTATACACAGTCAGATAGGTCCATCACTCAAGTCATAGCCTGGGAAACTCTACAGGTATGACGTCAAATATTACTACCGGGGGGACAATCGCCCACTTTCACCGCTGTTTCTTATAGTTCTTCATGTTTTGAAAAAGATTAAAATTATTGCAGCTGAGGGACAATAAATATGTTGCAACTGAGGGACAATTGCATATTTTCCACCGTCGTCACTTCCTCTCTTTTATATTTTAAAAAAGAGTAAGGAAAAACCCTACATTTGTTCGCGAATACTTCTCAAATAACTAAAAGAAAGACAAAATATAGGTTTGAGCTCGCGTTCAAGCATGTTTTAGCAGGTTTTTCCGTAGCAGTGTACGTGATGAACATAAATGGTGTACTATCTATAGGACATCCTTATGAATCATGTATCGACAAAAAATTTGAGAGGGAGAGTGCAGCAGAAATAAAAATTTTTAGCATTTAAGTATCACTTTTCTATTAGACTGTCAGTCCTCTTCACGGTATCGATAACGACGGTTGCATAAGTAACGTTCACCCGGTTCGCAAACGTTTATTTCTTAAAATTTTTAAGTGAAGTAAAACAACACGAGTGATTCAAATTTTACTACGTTACATCGATCTGTAAAATGGATCTATTCAAACAGAAACAAAAATATTTTTTAACGCGTGATAGTGACAAGCCAGGATCCGATTTCATAAATTTTGATGAAAATACAAGAGACAGTCAAAGTGCTATCATATCAACTGCAAAGGTATTACTGCATTCGTATCCACTCAACAAGACGGCTACGAAAAAAATCGTCGTTGGGCTTCACTATAATACACATCGTCAGTGTTTCGAGCCCTTGTTGCAGTTTTCAAAATGTCAGTTTACAGGAGGTGTAATTATAAATGCATATGTATGGAGCGAACTTAAAGATCATTTTGCTTTTATAAATGATTACTTTACTGATAAAAACACCCGTCAGATGGATCGCATACAAATAGGGAATATCGAGTTGGTATTCACATCATCTTACGGAAAGAAATCAGTTATTTTTGATAAAAATGAATTCAGTGACGGAGAAGATGCTGATAGGAAAAAAAAAAAAACGTGCGATTCAACTATTGTTATGCAGCACTGTACATTTTTAGGACTCGCTTAATCTGTCATATGTGTGGATGAAAGACTTCGCCAAATCGAAAGTGTAGCAATGTTAGTTACTAAGTGTAAGGAATTTATAGTGAACGAGTTAATTGTTTTATTAAAAAGTATGACTGAAACGAATAAAACCACTGTATCAAATTTGGAAAAGCTGATAAAGGAACACTTTTCATATTTACGAAAAAATGTCAAAGGAAATCTTTATTCTACGGTTAATAATTTCTTTTTACAAAATAATTTCGACATGGTATTTTTAAAGTTAACAACGTATTGTCTAGAGATTTTTTTAAATGACATAAATATTAAATTAAATAGGATTAATAATGTTGTATCATTGTAATATAATATATGTATGAAATATATTTTTTAATTTATTTTAAAAATTCCACCCACCACCCGCTCCTTATATTAACCCTTACGAAGAGCGGTCAAGAATTAGAACAAATTTTTGAATTTTGCAATTTTCAAATTCTGTCACGCTTACCAATCGGCACAGTTGGAACTTGGACGCCTTAATTTTTCCCCCTCCAAAAAAAAAAAAAAATAAAAAAAAAAATAAATAAAAAAAAAAATAAATAAAAAAAAAATAAATAAATAAAAAAAAAAATAAAAAAAATAAATATAAAAAAAAAAAAAATATGAAAAAAAAAAAAAAAAAAAAGTTACCGACCAGGCAACGTCGGTAATAATATTCAAATTACGCGGGGCCACCGCGCGCCCTCTTCCACGCATACTGGCTACCCACGCAGGATCACGTGGCCTGCCAAAATAGGACCCCGGCCACGCCCCCACTCTCGCCGCCAGCCGTATGACATATATCTATGAAAGTGTCTGGAAAAATAGTACCCTTACTACTATTACCCTTTCTAGGGAAAATAAAGTGTTTGTAACTTAGTTAATAAGCTAGTCGTCCTCAAAATAGCACTTAAAGTGGGGCAAAAGATCCAATTGGGATCAAAGTCAAATCAAAACTTCAATAAAAAGATTTTATTTGCACAACATACATTCTTCCAATGTAAGGCCGTGTATAAATGAAAACGTTTATGAAAATGTGTCGATAGCGGCCTCGTTTAACTTATAAAATCTATAAAGTACAATGAGTTGGCTTAATTGTATAACTTTTTCTTCAATATTTAATAAAAAAATGTTAAGTTTGCCAAGTTAAAATTTAAAGAGTCGGGGTGAATCATAAAGTTACATCCCAAATTGATACGAATTATATTATAACTAAAAACTATCCGTCCGTCAAATTCAGATAAGACGTATTGTAAGTATGTAGCAAGCTCATATGACAACAGAAGCTCATACGTTATTTATATGCGTGTGCGTTAAAGCTTTAAGGTAAATGTTCAACAATATGCTGACATATGGTACAGCCAACCTCTTTGTAAGAATGCACGTATGAATTAAAATTGTATTGTAAATATCAATGGATAAATTACTTGCACATTGAATGTCCACTTCTAATAACACCGATTATGAAATTTGTAATCAACATACTCTTTCATTATACTTAAAACTAATTGTGAAATCTCCAGAAAGATTAATTTTGAAATTTGTAAACTTAGTGTCACAAATGAACTTGTATTTGGTGTTCTTATACTGCTGATGCGAGCTTTCATCATCACTGACCCAAAAAAAGCTCAATCGCACTTGTCAGAAAAATGTGATTGATACTATTGTATTGCTATTTCCTAAGACGTAAAATCATAACATGTAACATCATTGTGCAAGCCTACTGTTTTGCTGTCAACGTAGTCTGCAATGAACATCGCTCATTGGTTGACCTAATTCAACCAAAGGCCTCTTTCACTTGCTCTGACGCTATATAAACTCACCATCAAGAGGAAAAATTACTCTCTTTACGTCTGCCACCTGTCCTCTAGAGTTTTAGTCAACTCTTGATTCTCACGACTCGTAAGTACCTTATGCACGTAAGGCATAACGTGTTGGCTGAGGCAACTCAAGTGCGTATCAAGAACATCAATAGTATCGGACTACGCTAAGGAGCGAGGTACAGAAAAGGAGGCCCACCAAAAGTGGTTCCGGTGATAGCAGAAAAAGCAGTGATTGCAATATTCTACTGGCCATTACCTCATTCGTGAATTTAAAGGAAACACTGAAGGTTACCGCTACGAAAGGAACTCCGAAGCAGCAGTAACAACAATCAGTGATACATCAGTTATTTATCAGTAATAAAATTTTCGCTGAACCTTATGAAAGTGACCCGATTAAATCATGTGTAAAAGAACAATGTATAATCAACCATCATAAATAAAGAAATACATAAATTAAAATTACCCATATTATTTAAGTAAAAATTATTATTCAATTGAAAAAAAAAAAACAAATAAAATCCTAAGATACCCATGAATAACACTTAAATAAAACAGCTAAGATCATATTCTAAGCAAATTTGGTCATAACAATATCGTGTGCCCACTTAAATACGCAAAAGAAGCTAGTTAAGGTATGCGCAAGAATTATCAGCAAATACGTATAATCAATAGTGTGGAGAGTGATAGCGCAGATTATGGTGGCAAATGATCTGCAAATCAGCTATAAAAGGCGCTCATGCGCGGAAGAACATGTCGCTCCTCCAGCAAACCTAAAACGTGGAGATCGGCTGCCTACTCAGACTTGGAACTCTCCTACGCACCAAAACCATCAGTGACGAGTACAGGCCGAAAAAAAGAGAGAGACCGAGTAGTACAGATAGTAGGGATAGCGACGGCGCGCGGCGTTCACCTTCAAGCGGTTTACCATATAAATGCATGCCTGGACCACAGGGTCGCTTCAAGCTGTAAAGGCTTTTCTAAAAAAAAAAAAAAAAAAAAAAAAAAAAAAAAAAAAAAAAAAAAAAAAAAAAAAAAAAAAAAAAAAAAAAAATGGCAAGAACGAACACATCATAGACCGCAGGCTAAAGTCACATGGGTGCAATGCGGAAAGGCCTGTGCCATGCGTACTGCGTCACTTTATCGGACAATGAGATCTATTATTTCTATAGATGGAACCAGACCGGACTAAAAACTGAATTCTAGTGTAAGAAGCTGTCGGTCTTCGTTCTATTCCGTGTAGAAGAAGGACTAAAATCCATACGTTCCTTAATCATCTATTCCTTGCTTCTGTCCGTGCAGCACTGGGACAGCACAGGGGTCTGATCGCGATCCTTCGATACAGTCCGATACCGTTCAATACATCGCAAAACGTGCACTATAATTGGTTTGTTCTTGTGGTCTTCTAGTTCATTTGACACAACCTGACCAATCAGAGAGCTGTATCGAATGGTATTGGGCTGTATCGAAGTATCGCGATCAGACCCCTGCACAGCGCTCATCGTACAATCAGCCATGCGGTAACGGCAGCCTTAAAGAAATTAGCGTGTGAATGTAAAGTAATTGAACTAGTGCTGCGTTGAGTAGCTGGTGTAAATTTCCTTTTTTTTGGACGTTGCACAATTAAGAAGGTTTCTATATACTTATTTTAATAATTTTTCGTACTTTTCGTACTTTTATTGCCCAAAAAAAAAAAAAAAACTTAAAGTGTCAATTTGCACATTTGATCTACTTTTTTTTTATCTCTGTGTTTTAACCCAAAGTTAACCTCCAAAGTAAAAAAATTGTTGATGACATAGACCTGTGGGGCAAATCTTTGTTTTACATTGAGATGTATATCTGTATCTATGGTGTTTTAAGCTTATATATATATATATATATATATATATAGAGAGACAACTATTATTATTTTTTTTTCAACGTCTTACACGTTTATCAATGTAATGAAAATTCAATTGATAAATTGATATAGGTATAGGGGAATATTTATTTATTTTTTTTTTTTTTTTTTTATCATTATATACATATATTTAGGAAGTAAACTATTTTTCTTTTTTTTTAAACGTCTTGCATGTTTATCAATGTAATCAAAATTCAATTAATAAATTTATATAGGTATAGGGGAATATTGTGAATTTATGATAAAATTCTTGCCAGAATTTACTTTTTTTTTAAGGTTTTTTTTAAGATTACATGAACTTTGAACTAAAATGTATATCTGTATCGCACATTATTCCTTTTTAGATTGTACTCTGTTACGTTCGATATGCTAGGCATATCATACTAACTCTCCCTGGTGACCACGAAGCTACCTTATCAAGAGGGTACCGACGGGAGGGGAACGAGGTAATATAAGGCCCGGCAAGCTTCAAAATCAAGAGAACGGAGGGAATACTCGGACAGACAGAAAGAACGAAGAGAAGACTCGCACAGACGGAGAGAACCAAGAGAACACTCGGAGAGATCGGGCAATTTATCGGGAACACACACGCGTCTTTGCCTCACAAATGAGTATCTTAAATAAAAGTCTTTAAGGTTCCAAGGTTTTGATCGTTCTCGCGAAGCACCTCCTTACCTTTTGATTTACCCACGTAATAGTTTTGGTGCTAAGGGTGGGATTTGGTAAGAGTCAAAAATTTTTCTTTGCACGCCGAGAAGCATACATAGTGCAGTGCCGCGAGAATACAACGATTAAAAATCGAGGAGCCGAGAAGCCGATCAAAAAAAAGAGGAGCAGTCATATTCTGCAAGTGACGGTGACATCAACCCGCAGGAAAACAGAACTAGGACACCAACTGCCAATAATCACAGGATCAAGGATCAAGGAGACAAGCGGCGAGCGCTGAAAAGAGATGATTTTCAAAATCTTATTTCTACTGGTGTGCGTATCAACGAGAACGTAAGTCCATTTATAATAAAATTAATTTTATACCTTACTCCCTGGGAAAATGAGGGAAGGCACTTATTAGGCGAAAATAAGGTCGTAGAAAATTTTTGTTTCTGGATTTATACTTATTATCACGTCTGCTCCCCGTGTTTGGCTTTTTTTTTTTCTCTCTCTTAGAACCCGAAAAGAAATCGTGCGAGACAACAGACTTAAACAAACAACAAAATAGGACAATTTGGGCATATCAAACATAAAACAGAGGGAATTTATGAGTAGGCTTCCACAGATATAGGAAATATCCGAAAATAATAATATAATAATAATAACTGGCACCCATATACACCACTAATTTTATTATTACAATTCTTATTAACAAAACAGACCGCAGATATTCCCAAAATAATATTTTTTCCTAGTTATCACTAAACAAAGAAAGGTCCAAAATTAAAGAGAGCTAGTAAAAGACGAAAGCTGCTCTTTTATTTTCTTATCTCGCCTGTCACTACTCTTTCCACCCGATTATTGTTAAGCTGTGACACAGGTAATTAAATGCAGTCCCGTTGCTAGGAGAATAAATAAACCTTATCAGAACCAAAAAGGAGGATACAACACATAGAAATACATATATAAAAGAGGAAAAAAAAAAAAAAATTAAATAAAAGGAATTAAAATGATTCATCTACGCGACACTATCCATGAGTCAGAGAGTGATAGCGAAGGCCCAAGTAATAGTATGACGGCAGACTTGTACAGGCCAGAGCCCAATAGTAAACAAAAAAAGGAAAATATGACGGAACGAATGTTGGAATTGGAGCTGTAACCCGAGGGGTGCGAGAAACTAGACGACCTGGACAAAGAAACGAAAGCGATAGTCATGAGTTTATTTTCAAAGATAAAAGCAAAACTAAAAAGAGCAGAGGAAGTGAACGTGCCTCATGAGTCAAACACTGAGACCAGCCAAAATCTGTTACCGACAATAAGGGATCAAAGGGACATATTGTGTGACACAAACGCAAACACAGGACGTATAAATAAAGAAATAAACCCTCTTTCTGGCGAAAGAGTCTTTGGGCGAAGCTTTAGAGAAACTGAAGAAATACGTGGAACTCGAGAAAATAAAACAAATATGTTATTAACACAATGGAGCATGCCAGAGAAACAAGAGCGGCTGATTCACGTTACACCCCGTTACGAATATCAAGGCACAAGAAACTCCGGGACGAGAGACTAACATGCTCAACAGCTATGGGACGGATTAAGAGATATGAACAAAGAACCTAGAAAAATAAAGGAATTCGTGTCCATGGGAGCAGAACCACCGTCGACTAATAATTACACATACTGGACCGATTTTAATGAACATAGGGATATGGACAATATAGCACCAACCATGGGCCTATATACAGAAAATATGCAAGCTATGGGTAATCATAACCATCCACGCAAACCGCAGAATTTACAACAAAACATTCTGCCCACGCTCAGCCACATGGCAAATAGCATCCCGTTCTTCGACGGTGACCCAATCAATCTGCCGCTATTCGAAAGGATGGTAAGAATGACTGCTCAAATGATCGGTCCAGAATATGAATTATTTTTTCTTGGAACCATTGCAAGTAGACTAAAGGGAAAAGCAGCTGAGCATTTCGCGCCTAGATTGGCTTAATTCGGCACGGTCCAGGAATTTCTTCGGGAACTTTCGAACAGATATGGGAGTATAAATAATTCGGACACTTTAATGGCACAATTAAAGATCATCAGACAGCTAAATCGGGAATCGATAGAAGATTACGGCGGAAGGGTACAACGATTATATAACAGGCTCACGATGCTGCACGATTCGAATCCAAGCTTACTGCCGATTCAAAAGCAGGTCCTAAAGGAAGGCGTGGAGGCAGAAGCAGTCAAACAATTCACGTATGGGTTGCACCCAACATACAGGTGCAAAATCACAAGCTTAAATCCGAGGACTCTCTGTGAAGCAATCATAGAGGCATTAAAGATAGAGAGTCACCTTAGTCTACGGCACGCATTATCAGTAAGTGCACTGCCTGCATACAATAAGGCAACAACCGAGCGAGGGCCACTAGTAAACCTAGCAAGTAAAGAGGATAACACAACAGAAATCACTAACGGGGCACAAGGGACCGCAGCAAACGTAAAACGCTGTATATATTGCGAAGGCTGAACTGGGCATGCAGTCGACGAATGCCGAAAATTATTAGCAGTAATCAATGACAGAAAAACTATGCGAGACAACGGACGAGAGTTAAAAGGAAATTGCAGTTATTGTTAGAGACCAGGATACTATGCGAGAGACTGTCGCATACGTTTGCAAGACATAGAGAAAGAGAAAAGACGGCGGAACGAGGAAAATAACCAACCCGTGAATAATACCAATACCAACAGAAATGCCTATGATTATAGGGGTAAAAATGATTACTTAAATAATAATAATTACAATAATTACATTAGGGGCTATAATAATGGCCCAGTTTAACAATATAACAGGGATAATAATTACAATTATAGGAATAATAACTACAATAATATAAATAACGATTACAATAATAGAAATAACAACTACTTTGACAGGAATTATTACAAAACAGGTATAATAACTACAACCCTACAGGGAGCAATTATTACACTAACCACGGCTACAGTGACTAGTATAATAACAACAACAGGGAATCATTCAACCGTTATGGGAACGACTATAAAAATCAAGACAGTAGGGACGACTATAATAGGGACCTAATTAGGCAAGAGCCGCCACGGAATAGGGGCCAACAGCATCGAGAAAACAACGCATACGGCCATGACAATAGGAGGGACGTACCGGTAGCTTTAAACTCGCAAGATGTTCGGCGTGCTCCCCAAACGTCGGGCATCAACTAGAGAAAGAGATAGGCGAAAAATGTGTCCAGTGAGGAAGAATGTGTAAGAGAGAGGCCGCAAAAGATGGAGAAAGAGATAGTAGAGAAGAAGACGCACAACGACAGTCCGAGTACTTACACAGTGCAAGAAAAAATAGAAAGTAATACGGCACAGCAGGATACCACTCCGATAAAATGGAGCGGAAAACACACAAGAAAAGGCAGGAGAGCCCGCAAGAAAAGTAATCGGACAAAGGCACCAGACACACATGTAGATAATGATAAACCCAAGCTTTCAGAGCGTGACGAAGAAGTAAAGCAGCTTCCCAAGATAACTATAAAACTCTCGAGAACAGGGCATAGGCCACCATCGGTCCAGTTACAGGGACCACAGTTAAAGAACGAAAAGGCGACTATTTATGCGGATACAGGCGCAGAGATTTCGATTGTCAAGGATAATTTTCTAAGCACAGACATGCTCATAGACAGTAGGTATCGAGTAGCTATTATCGGCGTGACTCACGGAGCACGCAAAACGTTGGGCACAGTACAGGCCCAGTTGCACGGATTAAAGTTCACATTACATGTAGTCCCCCATGACTTCCTAATTGACGCGGAAGGAATCATAGGGTGGGATATTTTCAAGCGATACCGGGGCCAAATAAGCGCCGCCGAGAATACGATTAAATTGGATAGCGTAGAGATACCACTAGTGAGGCCGGAGTGTCTTAAAATACCTGCGAGATCGAGGCAAGTAATTTATGCGCGAATAAGAAAAAGCAAAAATAATTCAGATAATGGCTGGATACCACTCCAAGAAATGGAGAATTAAATATTGTTCGGAAACTTTATAGCCAGGAATGTTAATGGTAAAATAGTCGCAGAGTGCATTAACACAAGTAACGAAATAAAATACGTGCCTGTTCCGGAAGTAGAGCTGCTAGAATATGAGGAAATTCACTGGAAGCGCGCAGAAGACGTCGAAGGGGACGACGGCGAAAGCTTGGGAAAAGCAATGATAAGATTATTTAATAAAAAAAAAAGAGATGACAAGAAAAAAATTGAAATTTTTACAAAAAATGAAGGGGAGCTAGAAAAACAAAAACGGGTAGATAAAATAATGCAACTCAGAGACACAGCTGGTTGCAACAAGGAAGAAATAGAACATGTGAGAAAACTGATTGAAGCAAACCCTTATGTATTTGGCCTCGACGGTGAGCCTCTCAAGGCAACACACCTGATAAAACACCGAATTATAACGACGTCGGATAAATTCATCGTAGCAAAAAGATTCAGATATCCACCAGCAATAAGGGATCAAATGAAAGTCGAAATTTAAAAAATGCTTAAACAAGGTATAATTGAACGCTCCACCTCCCCGTATAACTCAAATACATGGAAAGTGGCAAAACAACCGGGGCCGAACAATGAAAAAAGAGTAAGAGTAGTCACAGACTTTCGACTACTAAACGAAGTCACAGTAGGGTCATGTTACCCGCTACCGTTTCAGAGTGACATTTTAGAGAATCTAGCATCAGCACGTTACATTACGGTAGTGGACCTCAAATCAGGATTTTTTTAGGTAGAAATATACGAAGATGATGCACATAAAACCGCATTTTCGGGCCCAGACGGGCACTACCAATACAAAAGGATGCCTATGGGGTGCAAGGACTCACCAAACACATTTCTAAGGGCTATCACACTAGCACTAGCAGGATTACAAGGCCATGAAATAAAAGTTTATCTCGACGACATAATGGTATTTGCCCCTGACCTTAAGGAACATAGGAAATGATTAACGAAACTGTTGAAACGGCTAGCAGCTGCAAATCTCATGATCGAACCAAAAAAATGTCAATTCTTGAAAAAAGAAGCGAAAGTGCTCGGTCACATCATAGGCAACGAATAGATAATGCCTGACCCAAAGAAACTTGAGACAGCTAGAAATTACCCTTAACCAACAAATGCAAAAAAGATAAAACAATTTCTAGGATTCATAGGCTATTACAAACGATTCATCAAGAATTATGCACGAATTGCCCAACCCCTATCAAATCTTCTAAAAACGGGCACGAAATTCGCATGGGGCGATTAGCAGGAGCAGGCATTTAAAACTCTTGTGGATACATTGTGCAGTGGACCTGTACTTATCGCCCCAGATTTAGAAAAACCTTTTATCGTTACGACGGATGCATCGGATTACGCGATTGGAGCAATTTTAAGTCAGGGAGAGATTGGAAAAGATAGACCGTGTGAGTACGCGTCTCACTGTCTCAAAGGGAGCGAACTCCACTACCCGACGTACGACAAAGAACTTTTGGCAATTGTATTCGCAAAAGAGCAATTTAGGCCATACATATATGGACGGAAATTTACGGTAGTTACAGACCACGAGCCGCTTCAACACTTTCATTCATCAAAAAAACCAGACATTCGTTTTAATAGGCTGAAAGCGGAATTAAGAGGGTATGAGTTCGAAGTCATATACCACCCAGGTATAAACAACAGACCACTTGACGCATTATCACGAAACCCAATATTACAAGAAGGGAAAGTGAATCCCGAACGGCCACGCCAAGAGCTATATCAGCTAGCGAACGAACAAGAGAATGAAGAACTGGCCGATAGCAGCGGACCATCGGTGCACATATATAAAATACGGGCAACTCTTAAAAAAAGAATTCAAGGTAATCCAAAGAAAATAAAAATCCGCTGCACCGACTCAGAAAACTCGAACGTCGTAATACAGTAAAAGAAACGATATCAGGGTGAAAATATTAGAAAAAATTCAGATATGGGAACAGAAGGTCAAGAAAACGGCGATGCGGACTCCAAATCAGAGGAGCCTAGCAAAAGGTATTCGCCGCTGCTGCAAGCACTACGGAATCAAAACGAGTTGAAAATACGCTATGTTACAAAAAAAAGGGAATTTATTTTACAGTGGCCAGCAGACGGAAAAATTAGGCTACATTAAGAAAGAAACGGGCTTTCGAAAAGAAATAACTGCCACAAGCACACAAACAATGAAGAAAAACTAAATTGGACCAAAAGAACGGAAAACTCGTAAGCGTCAATTAGACACACTTACGAGGAAGCAAGCACCATTCTCTATCACAGAACACAACGAAAGTCCGTCAAGAAATATTATAATTGCAAACTGCGGGACACCAATAATAACAAATGATGATTCAGAAAACCATAGTCCAAAACTTGATGATTGGGGTCGGCAGCTGATACAAGCAAGCCTAGCAGCCGAAGCGGCGAAGAAAAAGAGAGACAAAGAAGAAGCAAGCGATATCCGGAAGCTGACGGAAATAGACGAAACAGCAGAAAAGACCGAGATCACGGAGAAAGGCGTTTTCAAAAGCAAGGAGGTCGAAGTGATGCAGAGAGCCGACCAAGCACGAAGCGAACCAAAGGAAAAAGAGAGTAAAGAGGAGCTTGCACGGGACGAGCATACGATAAATAGTCCGCTCACCAACGGCACCAACATATATAATAATACTGAACGTATAAACGGCGCAATCCGACACGACGCACACCTTTACGACTCAATAGACGGCCTTGGTGGCCAATTTCAGGCAAAAGTCCTAATTGACGTTAAAAAACGAGCGGTTGAAGGTAAACAAGGATTAAGAATAGACCTATGAAAAGATGTAAATGACCGAGTAGAAAAATTAGAAAATCCAATGGACAGAAAAAACCAAAAAGGAAATGAGAACACGAGAATTAGGAACGATTCGCCACTAACAAATGAGTTAAGGGAAAATTATGCAACGTCGGTCGAAATGAGCGAAGGAGAAGATAGGAAGACTCGTAAATGTGGAGATTCTTGCACAGAGCCGAATAAGAGGATCACGTTAATCGACGTACCCCGGGATGGAAGCTGTCTCTTTCATTGCCTCATACTTTTATATGGATTGGAAATGTCACAGGACAGACTGAGAAGAACGCTCCTTAGCTCGGAATGGATAAATAAATGTAAAGACCCAGAGGGCACAAAAAATATCTTAAAGGAGAGCCACGCGTTTGGGGACGGGGAATGCGCCTTTGTATTTTCTTAAATACATAAAGTAAACATATGCATCCACTTTTAATTATCAAGAGAAAGAACAATCTTTCAACATTTTATAGGGAAAAAAGGAGAAACATTTAAACACATACGACTCAAGAATGATCATTATCAGGCTTTGATAGAATACGATGAAGGCAGTCATCTGACAACAGACCACGAAGAAAATAGTGAAAAGAGCTCAGCTGGTGGAAAAGATTTGAACGATGCTAGAGTCAGCACCAGTGAGCAGGGCAATTGCGAAGAAGGACACGAAACAGGAGATAGTGATGTAAGACGTATGAGCAACGGGGAGAGCTCCAATGATGAGTCAGGAAAAGGAGAGAGATAGACGAGCAGTAAAAATTTCGCACAAAAAGAGGGAAAAAGCGCAACAGAGAAGGTGCACGAGGACAGGGATACACCACCACCCAACCCTCCACCACCACCTGATTCCGATAGTACATCGACAATAGCCTCGGGAAGCGAAGAAGAGAGCAAGAGACTCAACCAAGCTCTAGTCGAAGAAAGCGAAAGCGATCAAAAAAAGGGGAGTAATCTCAAGAACTTCAGAGCGCTAAATAAATATAGGGTATGCAGAACCCGACTACCGCGTGTTAAGCCACCATGGGTCCCAGGCGATGGATCAGACCCCCCTCCATTTCAAAAAGTAAAGAAAGTAGAAGATCACCCCTTCAGATACCTAGACAATCTAGCCTTCTGTACAGTAGTGGAAAACGTCCCGGATACAGAGACAATTGACGCACTCTACGAGCGGAGATACATTGATCCAATAATGATGAATCACGAAGTGAGGGCGGTCAAAAACGCCATGCTTTCGAGAAAAAGGAAAGTATCGGTCATACGCATATACGTAAAAAAGACTTTGATGACAGGGCGTTACGGACAGACATCAAGATATGCTCAAAATCACTCCAGGGATTAGTGAAAAGCAATAGTTTAAAAAACATTGGAATAATAAGGGACCTCGCGATTCTAGACATAAACCAATGGATGTATTCGATCGAGCAGCTAGAGGAAATTTTCAAGGAAATGAATATTATAATTACTTTGTACACAAACACGCTTGTTGTGCCACTGGTAGATCAACAATTCAAAGTTATTAAAAAGTACCATGAGTCAACGGTGGGAGGACATAGAGGGATCAACAAAACTTATAATAGGATAGCAAAGGATTTTTACTGGAGAAACATGAGACCCGAAGTTAAGCAATTTGTGGCGGGATGCGAATCGTGCCAAATGAAAAAACTGGTAAAAGTAAAAACCAAACAGGCGATGCTTATTACTGACACACCAAGCAGACCATTTGAGAAAATTTCAATAGATTTTTATGGACCAATAAATAAGCCTTCAGACCATGGTAATACGCATATATTGTCAATCCAGGACTGGTTGACAAAATACATAGTATTAGCGCTGGTACAGCAAGCAACGGCGCAAGAAACGGTAAAAGCTCTCTTAAACAACTTTATGGCATATTTTGGAGCCCCAGAAAAATTATTATCAGACAGGGGGACACACTTTATGAACAGAACAATGGAAGAGTTTGCAAGATTGTTCAAAATCGATAAAATCGGCAGCACAGCATTCCACCCACAGAGTAATGGAGCAATAGAAAGAATGCACCATGTGCTATACGAGTATCTCAAGGCGTACGTCGACAAAAACGATAAATGGGATGAATTAATACCTTTATGCATGCTTGCATATAATACATGCGAGCATGAAAGCACGGGGTACACTCCATACGAGTTACTCTTCGGAAAGAGAGCACGTATCTCCTCGAGCTTTAAACGGGTAAAAACAGATCAAACGTATAGCAAATACTTCGAGCAAATCACAGATAACCTTACACAAATGCGAACAATAGCAGCACTGAAACAGGTACAAAGCAAGTATAGATCCAAATATTACTACGACAGTAAACTTAACACCAAATTTTTTATGGAAGGAGAAATGGCGTACATATTAAAAGAGCCATCGAAAGGCAAATATGATTCGCTATACGAGGGCCCGTATAAAATTACAGGTATCAATTATATTAACATAAACGTAAAATTACAAAGAGGTGACGAAATAAGAGTATCGCATGTAGATAAGATCAAAAAAGCATGCATGGTAAAGGCACCGCCAGAAAATGCGAACAGGGTGAAGAACACGGAAGTTCGGAATTAAACATTTGACTTCACTTAAATTTTCACGGCCCCCGGACGTGGCGCGAAAATATTTCAGGGAAAGAGTGGGATTGATTAGGTTTACGTTAAAACTTTTTTCACGGCCCCGGATGCGCCGCAAACTAGATATTCACATACGTTAGACTTAGATTTGCAAAAAAAAAAATCACAACTATAATGGATAGGTACGCATGAACAAAGCATTAATAATATTTATTAATTGTAATTTGATGTAATGTGAATAGAAAAAAAGCAAAGCGAATGAGAAGCGCGTGTAGCACTCTCTAGTAAGTAGACGTATTTAATAGGAGTAGAATTAACTCACAGGCCAAATGTACAAATTACGCATAGTAAAGACAAATAAAAAGGAAAAAACAGACGTATAAGCTGACATATACTTGTAAATTAAAATAATTTTATTCTTGATTACCCGATTGACTTTATTATTGTAAAAAAAAGAAAAAAAAAAATATATAAAATAAAAAAAAAATTTTAGCAATCATTATTAGGTAGAGAGGAGCATGGAGATATGATAAAAAATTAATTAAAACAACCTTAGAAAAAATAAAACTACTCTTTAAAAAGGCCCACGAGCCCACGTCGAGTATGAGAGATTAAACCTCCTCTTCTTACTTCCTGCTATCGTTCTCCATTAGAAACAATCCCACTCCTACCATCATGATATACTGATAACCACAACACCTGAAACGCCACACATAATCGTAACGGGATATAGAATTGACTACCATGTCTAAATTAATGAATAGCCCGTTCGTCAAACTGTCCACTTCAAAGTTAGCATAATTTGGCAAAAAACTACATGGACCAGTACTTAATCGTTCATGTAAGGGAGACTTAAAATGATGCACCCAGATCACTGCTCGACGATCGAGAGAAATAATCGACCACACCCAGTGTGCAGCAGTGTTTCTGAGAACTTGGCCATCGAAGGACAACGTTACTAGGCCACCCTCATTCAAACAGGGTCGTCGATATTGGAGAGAAGGCATACGAATCTACAACCCACATGCTTAACTGAAAAAAATTAAAAGACGCTTGCAATCACATAAGCTGTCACTTACATAACGACATTGCGCAGCAGTGTACACGAGCTGCTCCTGCTTTTGCTAGAAAGAAAAAAATTAAATTGCATCCATAAGGACTACACACGGAGATTCTAGTAGCACAAAAAAAAAAAAAAAAAAAAAAAAAATCACGCTGTGATGCAAGTAGAGTTGAAGCTCAGCTTTGAGAATTTAGTCGCCACGCAAACATCTTAAAAAGTACACTTTCTCTAGACATTAGAGAGGAAAAATAAAAGCTTTGTTGTTGTAAAAAAAAAAAAAAAAAAAAAAGAATATCGAAAAAGCAGCGAACTAACTCAGCAAATATGTCTACAGCGTCAAGAGTGGTTGTTGACAAAAAAAATACCCTTATAAATCCTTTACTAAATCTGACCACATAAAAAAAGAGATAAGAGGAGTATGAGGAAAACATTATATAAAAAAATGTATGGGTAAAAAGTATCAGAAATATGTACGATACGGGTCAAAACTTTACTGCCAGAAAATGATTTTTTTCAATTCATACCTCCAAGCTTGTCTCGACCAAAAAAATATACTAGTAAAATGTAAGGCAACCAATCGTCAAACTATTTGACTCTACAGTGTTCTTGAATATGTTATATGACCCCTTAGGCAAAATGGAGCGCGTTATATTATATCCGACTATTCACAAACTCAATAAGCGACTTATATACGCACGTAAAGCCGATGCGAAATAAAAGATAACGTAATGAAACATATTTACGATGGAAAATTTTTTTTACTAGGAGAAAAATACCCACATTGACAAAGACACTAAAATAAATTACAATAATTGTACAAAAAAAGTAAAGAAAGGGAATTAGAAGATGTACGTTTATTATTATATACTTAATATGTGAGGAGAGAGCCACACTCGCAGCTCAACGCTAACCAAATAAAGGGGAAGCATAAGAGAAAGGGTAAGGTACCTACGGTAATACATTTAAATAAAAACCTATAGATGAAGTATAAGTAGTGTTAGGACAAGTATTTACCACAGAAGTTAGGGTTGGTAACTAATAGCTAACAGCTTTATATATTACAGGATTAATAAATTCGGCATGGGGCTTTTTTTTCTTATGTATAAGTGCCTTCTCCATTGGGGGGGCCCTACTACTGATATGTTATAGAATGTTCACAGGAAAACAAAAGGTTTAAGAAGAAGCACGAGAATTGGCAGTAATTTAAACCACACTGACAGTAGAACTCAGAGCAGAAAGGTGACTGCAATCCTCTAGACGGATACTAGAATTGTCAGTGACCAAAATTAGAATTCGTGAGCCTCGGGGATGAGCACCGGGAGTCGCTCGACTATATCGGAGGGTGCTGTTCGAAGGATGAAACTATTAAACTAGGAAATAATTTTTTTTTGAGTATGTAGTGTCGAAAAAATCACCGAAAGTCAAAAAAAAAAAAAAAAAAAAAAAAAACTGGTAGTTGTAGCGATAATAATAAGAATAATCATAATAATAATAATAATAATAACAGTAATGTTATAAGTATAATAACAACAAATACCATTTTAACAATAAAAAAATGAGAATAAGCGCCGGAAGTCGCTCGGCTTTACCGAGGGGCACAGTCCGCAGGACAATAAAATTTTTTTTCTTCTGATGATAAGGTTGTACAAAATTTGTTTTTCTGTCTTTTTTAATAAATAAGCGCAAGTAAAAGTAAAAAAAAAAAAAAAAAAAAAAAAACCACATTGTAAAACCACACTTAATGTAGAGTAGTCGTAAACAGAAGCCTGCTTCGCAGCAATTTCATATATAATTCTAATGTAAGGCAAATCGCATACAAAAACAATATTGTTATACACTTAGCACACGATGAGAGAAGACGTAATGATTGTAAGAGAAAAAATAATAATGTAAAGGGAACAGTGGTTCTCTAAAAGAATGAAAGAATGAGTGTAGGATACTAAGCTACATTAACAACACAAACAACAGAATACAATACAGCACACACACGCACACTCGCAACAAATCCACAGGCTCAGTACCGTCAACATCGTAAAGCCAGCGTCGTCGAGGGCGACGACGTCACGGCCAGTGCTCTCGATTGCAGTGAATTATGAAGCGCGAAAATTCAAAAACGTGAAAAAAAAAATTATTTTTAAGTTGTTAGAAAAATTGTTTTTTCGCCTTATGCACTGCTGTAAATGATTAATGTGAATCATTACTATCCAAAATAATTTTCCTTTTAATTTTATCCTTTAGTGAAATACCAATAGTATATTTTAGATAACAGCATTTGAATTAAATGAGTAAAATAAATTATAATAAATAATAAGGCAAAAACATGTTAATTAACTTTTAAAGCAATGGAAATTTCACGTTTTGGTAAAAAAAAGTCATTACATAATTATTTCTATAATCACGAAATACCGCCCACGGTCATTTTCTGATGTACCTACCGAGGCTAAGATGTTACTGGTATGTACATGGAACTTTACGTGTACTAAAGTATTAAATAAAGTGACATCGCAACGGCGTTAATAAATATTAGGGCATATTTGTGTTTGACGGGGTGCTAATTACTAAAATTATTAATTTAAAATAGTCCAAACTATACAAATTCCTAAAAAAAATTACAATGACCTATTTTATAAGAAAATGTATATAATACGATGTATTATAATATCAACTCAATTGATTAATTATTTTACATGTCTTGTTTATTCAATAGCTTATAAATTCCACTTTGATATCAGCTTTTAATTCATTATTTAAAAAATGAACACATCAACCTATTATATTAATACAGTTGTTATCATGAAGAAAATAAATATTCTAAAAAATTGTTACAGTCACAGGGAATCATTCATAAAGGATTTTGGCTTATTAAAATACATTTTTGAGTAGAATCTACTTATTTACTATTATACTAAAAAAAAATATAATTTGAAATTTATTAAATATAGCGTTATTACTGTTAGTAAGAAACATTGTTTTTCATGACCAAACCAACTTTAACTGTGGAATTTTATTCAAAGACAGATCTTACTTGATACGTACATAGTCAGGGACTTTATGTAGTAAATGTAAGCATACGTCGAACTCTCTGTGATTTACTTAATATTATATTTTTTATTACTTTCCGCTTACTTTTGATGTCATCTAATGTGAACCAATTTCTGAATCGGCTTATATTTGTGTAGTCTGTAATTGGGTTCTGTAATAGAACATTAATCATTATAGTGTTGTATATATAATCATAAAATATTTATAAAAAGTGGATCTTACTAAGAAAAAACTTTCGGCGTATTGTAATGCATACACGCCACAATCATTTGAATTTGTCTGCTGTGGGACATCCATACGAATAACGTCAAGATTTGTATATAGATTATAATTTCTTCCCATTTTATTTTTATATTCTAAATTTAAGTAGTTTAATACATTCTCTTTTACATTATTGACATCACAACTGTTCATTGAATCAAGTACCAACAAAAGGGGCCTGCAAGTAATATAAATTTATTGTAATACATGTAATACAATTTAATGTGCATAAATAATTTTTCCTACTTTAGGCGTTTTGTTTAAGCTTTCGGTGTTTACTACGCCGCACCGTCAGTAGGGAAAATAGAGTTCGCACCTGGTGTGCACCGAACCAGGGCAAGCAAGAAGTACTTCGGTCCCGGTGCTTACTCTGGAGATATGCGCCACCAGGTACGAAAATTACTTTTTAGAATACTGTTTAACACACAGATATTATTGTACTTTACGATATGTTTATTGAATATAATATAATTTATTAAGAAGCTCGACATAAAGACATCAACAATGAGAATAATTAGTTAAATAGTTATAAAAACCAAATGACTACAAAATGCCGAGATGTTAATTTTAAAAAATTTTTTTCATATATTACGTGCATAAACGTTGCTTATTAAAAAATCAAAGAAAGTAGGGTATGAAAAGAAAAGATTGTAGTGAGCATGAATAAAAATTCTACCCTACTTCTCATACATCCTAAATATAGATTATTATTGAAAAAAAAAAAAAAAAAAAAAAAAATTATCTGTTCATTAACGTCAATAATTTGATACTCTTACATTATTACAATAAATAACAAGAGTTTCTTAAAAGTATATCATGTTTTACGTAGATCATAAAATTTAATACGAGTATTATGCAATAACAAGAGTGAGCTTTATAAGTAACTTAAACTTTTTGAGAAGCAATGATCGTATCACCGTATGATATGTGATTTTACAATGTTACATATGTACGATAAATGTTGCGTACAAATAATCACCGACTGGTAAACACACATCATAACTCTGACAATTATACGCTTTGCACAATTAGGTGCTGCTGCTCTGTGTATTTGCTGCGTACAAACACTTTTGCTTTATCCATTTTTAAAAATTCCTTATCGATGTATTGTTGCGCCATTTGAACAATACAGGGGTCTGATCGGGGCTTTTGATATCTCCCCTAAATAAGCATTTTTTTTAATAACTCTCAAACTACACATGCGCTCATCCATTATTCTATAAAAATAATGGTTGAGCGCACGCGCAGTCTAAGGATTATCGAAAAAAATGTTTACTTAAGCGAGATATCGAATGCCCCGATCAGACCCCAGGTAGTCTAATAAACATTGGAATTATAGAAAGAACTTCAATAGTATAACTTATTTAAAATTATTTTTCTTTTAACTACAATTATAAGCGTACGCTACTTCACTTAATTCAAATATGATACGAAAATTGTAATCATTTATATGTGATAAATATTTTACTTTTAATGTTAGTATACCTCTAAGTAAAAATTATTTAAAAGTTTTTTACAGTGATAAAAAAATTTTTTCAAATACAAGACATTCTTTGGTATACTTACTTGTGGTATTTTTCAAAATCATCTACTTTCTTCATGTTCTCGGAACGTTCAGCGGTACAAATATCTATGCTCTTGTTCAATTGAAGAAAATGTATTATTAGTAAAAACCAGTGATGCCTACAAATATTTATTATATTTTGTTATTTCATACGATACAATAGTAAAAATGGTCAAGTTATACTTAAGAAAAAATTTTAGTAAAGTACTTTTTTACCTTTCACAAACTGGAATCATTACATATTCAAATTCGAAAATATTGACTTTCTTAGTCCACTTTTTGATTTCTTGATAACGCTCTATGTACGTTTTTTTCTTATTATCTGTCCATTTCTTGTAAAAAAAAGAGCTGAATATGTATGCTTTTTCTTGGTTCTGCATATCTATTTTTTCAAAGTATAAAAAGTTCAGATAGAAATCAACAATCACGTCATTTAACCATGTGTCATTATCTAGACAAGATAAATGATTCTTCCTAATTGATATTCGACCCCCATTTTGATTAACTGGATAAGTTAAAAGACTGAAATTTAGGTAATTTATTTTTTATATAGTATTTACGTTGTACTTTTATTAATTGTATAGATAATTATTATCTCACATAATATCTCCATCCTGACTGGCATCGACATTTATATTTTCAGAACGTAATACCTCATTTGACATCTTGACTGCACTTTCCTATAAAAATCAATAATAATCATACACGGAAGAAAAGATACCGCATAAGTCACGATGATTTTTTGGAAGCTATTTACCTACTTACAATAGCGTTAGGATGAAGTAACATGGGATACGGAAACCGCATACGGAACCCATTTGAGCTCGTGAGAGTGAGAGAAAGAAAGAGGTGTTCGAAAAGAACTTTCTAATGGGTTCCGTATGTGTATTCCATGCTTTATATGACCGCGCCCTTACTAACCTTTCACGGTTTATAGTTTGTCTGAACCAAGGATATCTTAATAAAATTTTAATTCCAATGAAGTTGCGTAAAAATGAAAAAAATTGTAGTAATTATCCATAAACCGTTTATTTTTATAACTCGCGAATAATTCCATCTGAATCGTAACCACGTGATCTCAGCTTGAGCCCATTACACAACGGATAAAAGACTTAAATTCAAAATTATTTTAGTTTTTTAAAGCTAAGTAGTACATAATAATGATTTTTTGATTTACAATCTTTGTGTAAAAATATTTGCTTCTTATAATAAGCATTTTTCATACCTTTGGTGTGATTTATCTATATTTGGACGTTTACTAGGTCCTCGATAGAAAAAATAACGTTCGCCACTGATTCGTATCTCTTCTGGAGCGATTAAAAATTCCACAGAACACTCCATGGAGGAGATACGCAACAGTGATAAAAACTACTATTTTACTTCCCCAAAGTTCTTTGTACATTATTTACGAAAATTAATAAAAAAATTTTGATTCTAGTACAAGCCTTACAGTAGTATTATGCATCTAATGCGTGTAAATAACTCTATGAATTTCAGGTATCTATACATACATATATAATTTTGTATCCAACACCTTTTATATGTTAAATTTCAATTTTTTTTAGCATACCTTTACTCGTCTTTTAATTTTTCTCGAAAACTTAGAAGAAAGATGGGGTACTACTAGGTCAGTGGATGTTGATTGTGAAGTTCCAACATAACTGCAACAAATTTTTTTATTTTCGTATGAAGATTGTTCTAGGACTGTATAAACTAACATTTATAATTGTTGCCTGATAGCTTTTATGAAATCCATTTCATATATAACTTACACATTGATTGATTTTGCAGTATTTTCTGCATTTTTCTCGCGCTTTTCCATCAAATATTTGCAGGATTCTAAAATCATAATATATTTCAAAACTTATTTCTTTTCTCATGTGCTCAGTGTATAAACATACGTGGATCATTTTACAAAACCTAATTTTCCCTGAATAAGTTTTCTAGATTCAGTTGGAATACATTTTTGCGTGGCCATGAACTGCGAAAATCAAGCAACAATTTTATCACTATAATGCAAAGTGTATACAAATTTAATTTGTAACGGCTTATTACACCAATGCATTCACTCAATAAATTTTATACTCTATATTGTTGGACAGTCAGAGGTATCTTGCATCTTTTCTTTCCGAAAAGTAAAAAAGTTTTTTGAAAAAGTATTTACGAGAGTCACGTAACAGTCGAGAAGTCCACTTTGGACTCTTTCAGGTTGCACACAATACATCATTTCATTTAGACGAGCATTAAACAATGTATATAATTTTACATGGATTCTCAAATCATGACGATGTAACCGAGGATGTAACGTACGCAAGTATAGGTGAGACTATAGGCTCCCTCTCCTTGGGTCTCGTAACAAAGGGGCCTTAGTACCAAGAGAAGGGAAGAGCGAGCAAGGAGATAGTCTTTCGGGGGAGTACTCGACAAGCCTCGAAAGGGAACACACGCGCGATTTTGTCTTATGAATGCGGTATCTTGAATAAATGTCCATAACGTAATAAGCGTTGATCATTCTCGCGACACACCTTCTAACTCTCTCAATCTCTTTCCCACGTAACAACGATTTCATCTGATATAAAAAATTTTTCCTTTTTTTGAACTTTAGGCAATTTGGAAAAAATTATGAAATTATTCCTTATATAAAATTTTTTTTATACATTCCTAACTACTCTGGTTGTAAAATGACCCAAACATACGGACTTAAGTACTAATACTTAATTTTACATACCCAAGTTTTTATTTTCCGTACTTCTATTTGTTGCCTCATCATCAGCAGTGTTAGCACAAATGGAAGAATAAACCATGTCAGTTTCTGTGTTGAATGTTGCACAATTTCTCTCATATTTGTATGGTGCTTCTCTGCTTATCTCTTTCATGAACGACCTTTGTTCCTTAACTATATTTTTCAATTTGTATTTTTTTAGTAGCGAATCAAATAGGTGATCAAAAGAGGGCTGCAAATGACTTTGGAATGATGAAGAGTTTTGATCATCAGGCACTTCGGGAATACTTGATTCTATCCAGTTCAACACTTTCTCCGAAACACTTTTTACTACCTCTGAATCAGTAATCTACAAAATTGAAAAAATTACCGTTGTACTTACAAAAAGCAACAAAAAGGTACAAAAAGTACAAAACATTGACTTCAGTACGTGCAAATGCTTAGTAAAATTATCGTTGTACGTTTTTAACTATAATTTTGCTTACAATCGTTGTATCTTCTTTATTCCTCCAAGAATCCTGCTTACTTTCAGACTTTTTATAATATTTACTTCTAATGTAGTGTAATGAAGTACAATCGCTTAGAATTTCTTGATGGAAGTGCGAATCGCGATCATTAGTGTCAAGCATAAATACACTCATAGAGTCCTCCGATGCATAATCAGGTAATATTTGTCTTCGTTGAACTACTGGAGATTTTTCAAACTTTGTTACATCATCGTTGACTTCGTTCATCAGATTTTTTTCATCAAATTGTGTAGTCTATAAAAATTATTTATAAATGACCCTGTGCATGTATATTTGCAAATGCTTCAATAAAATAACTTTAAGTAGAAAAATTTTAAGGATATGCAAAATGTGCGTAATTATATTATCACATTTATGGTTTTTTTAAAAATATTTTTTACATTGACAAGTGGAGACTGACATTGTATTAGATTAGGATCACAGCTTGAACCTGTTACATTTTATGTTCAATTCGTATTACAAATTTTACATTAGTTCATTGCTCGAGAGACCAAAAAAACAATAAAATAAAATTCAGAGCAATGGTGCGTACATATAGCATCGCTATGTAAACCGGATTGCTTTTGCAACTTGGGTTCGTGAAATTATTTTTAACATTTTGTACATTGAAACTTATGCCCCTCAAATTATCTGGAACTGACGTATGGAGGGATGGTAACAATATTTTTTCTCTCTTTTAAAGTGAACAAAAAGACCAATTTAAAATAAGTTTATATACGATTTGTATGGCAATATTTTGAAAAATAAATTTTTTAAAAAATTGTGTTTTTACGACGTAAAAAAATTTCGCCTAAAAGGCGAGGACTTTGTACGTATGTTACCAAGGTGCTCATGACATTTTTCTTTTCAAGAGCGTAAAATCGTACTTTTTCTACCTCGGAGCGTTTCTCGTGACATTTGAACGTTTACAGCGCTCTCGATAAGAAAAACAGTATTTGCCACATAATAGCCATCTAACTAGGGCTACTCTACAGCCGTAAAATAGCCCCGGTGATGATGGCACTTGTTTAATGGAAACTACTATTGTGCCCATGGGCATACTTTTCGGTGGTTGTTTAGGAAAATTAATTTTTTCAATTGTAAAAAAATTTGATTCTTTAACGAACATCTGCAAAACAAAGTTGACATTGTTTAAAAAAGATAGGGACGCAGTCATCCCTTCTTGAAGACTTCATAAATAATGGACTTCAATTATATCCATTTTGTATAGTATATACATGCATTGTATAGTATATACAGCTGAATTGCAATAGACATAAAAAAAGTCACAGAATTACGTGCCAATGCTACCTAATAACCCTTCTTTCACCCCAATTTCAACCTCTCCAGCCTTTGAAATTGTATCGTGATTAAATACAATTTTTAAGGTTGGGGTGTTGAAAAGGTTCAATACAAGTGGCTTAGATCGAGTACTTCAGAAGCTTAGGGGATGGACAAATGGAGTGAAATTTCATTTAAAACGGATAAAAATGAAATACACTACTCATAAATACTTCAGGAAGCGATAATAACCCAGACATCCGTTTTAAACAACATAAACCTTGGTTTGCAGGTGTTCGTTAAACAATCTTATTTTTTAATGAATTCAAAAATTAATGTATCAATAATGGCAAATGAAACTTGGTTAGCAATTTCCTTTGTAATCAGGAGATTGTAATAAACGATCTCCCAAATTTTCATGCAGCTTAAAAAAGAAAAGTATTTGTTTTAAAAAATGTTTCATTCAGAATCCACTACCCCGTTTTTTATCATATAAGTCGGATATAAACTAATATAAAACTAGTGTTTTGTTCGATTTGAAAGAGAAAAAAAAATTATTTTATATCTTCCATATGTCAGCTTCAGAAGAATTGGGGGGGCCATAGGTTGAAGTATATCAAAGATGAGAAATTATCCCAGGAACTCAAATTGTAAAAGCAATCTAGTTTACAGAGCGATACCACATGTACGCACCATTGCTGTGACAATACCTACGATTTTAGTGCATGATTTTCAGTAGAGAAAAAAATGATTATTTGTCAACAGAATTTTTTCAGAAATACAGGAAGAATAGTTTTTACTAAATCAGAGTATGGCTTCATTTATTTACAAAAAATTATAAAAAAAAATTCATATTTCTATTTATTATTTTTTTTTTTTACATCTTCGCTTCGATTGTTTTTGGGCAAATATTGCGACTGCCAAACTTGATGTCTTTATATATTCTGTAATGTAGACATTTTTTTAACATAATTATTTATTAATCATTACGCGTTAATCCTATCTTAAAAAGGAGAATAATTTCAAATGAAGCCATTTATTCGTGATCTGATTGGTTACTATGATGACCACGTGACTATCAGTCAAACGAAACCCGCGTATCGTAAAAAGAAGCACTTTATGAATTATGAGAATAATTATTCTTCTTTACCAAGTAAATGGAATCGTTATATGATTTAATTGAATTATTTATAGATAAACAAAAAGTGAAAGGTTAATAACACACGCCTGATGATAATAGTAGCAATGTATATGTACATATTAAATACAATACATATAATTTATTAAAGGATAGGCTTAATTAAGGTCAATTTACTCACTATTTATGAAATAATTGATGTGTGAGTTCTTTAACCGAAAATTTAAATAAGAAATTAATTTGTGAAACCGTAAGAATATATACTGTAATGTGTAAATCAAAAAACCACTTTCAAATGTATCTGTATCATTGAATAAATAAACATACATAAGCGCGCGTAGCAAGCCTGAACTGTCTAGTTGCAATAATTTTCAAAATTTTTAATCCAAAAAAATTGAGATTGACGTAAAAAAATATATTTACAAATTCAACCAAACACCTACGAAACACAGAGATACTTGATAAAAAGCACTTTGTACATTAATTTGTTAAGTGATTATTATTAATTTTTTAATTAACTGATTTTTTACAGAAACTTTGAAGTGTTGTTTATAAATATATTCATTACTTTATCGACATTTCCCTTTGATAACATGTTTGTAATTAAAATAATAAGTTATTAAGAAAAAAAATTAATAATGACGTTTAATAACATGTTTGGCATAAAAAATCCATTTTTCAACTTCAATATTTGGAGAAATTGCAGCCAATTTAGCATTTTTTTTTTTTTTAGTAACGACATTGCAATGGCACTAACAAAATAGGTTGCTTACCAGCTTCAAAATTAAACAGGTTATACTTAGATGGGTAATGACCCGATCTTAATACACCGTTTGTTCAGTGCAATAAATAAAATGAATATCTTCCGTATTTTTTGTAGTAATTACACTGTCTCCTAAATTTACGATCAATATTATGTCATTGCTAATTTACTTAAGCTATAACAATGTTTACATTCTAAAAACAGAAGTCCGTTCAATAACAGTTCGTATAAGAGATAAATTATTAATATACCTTGATATGTTCCGATGCCTTATCATTTTTTCCTGATACAGAGGGTAACACCAATGACGAGTTTCGATACACCAGTACGTAAGCATTCTTAGTCCTATCATCAACGCTGCGATTTGTTGACGCTATACTCTTGTATAATTTTAAAACTTCTGTGTAAGATACCTAACAAAGTATGTACTGTAAAAAGCATTGCAAAAAAATTTATAATTCATCAGGTTGATAAGAAATAATCCATGAACTATTATCAAAACCGTTGACAGAAGCCGGTTTCGTGGATAGCACGGGGAAAAAGTATATTTTCAAGCATTTTGACCATTTATTGGCACGCGCTATTGTATATACTAATTATTGATTTTACATTTCTTATAATTGAACCAAAAACAGACAGTTATTAGAAAGATTAAGTTTACTAATAACATTTTTACCGAGGTTTTCACAATTATACAGTATTATGTGATATTAGTAGTTAAGTATTTTCAAAAATAAGAAAAATTATATCAAGAATGAGATTTTTTTGAAGAGCCTTAGGCAAAACAACTGACATTGAAACTATTTTATAATGCTAATTTCGATTAATATTATTAATACTCAAATCGTAATGGAATAATCAATAGCAATATTTATAACAATTAAAACTTGAATATTAACTTACGTATGAAACTGATGCATCATTGCAATACAGCCACTTTCGGCTGAAAAATTCCTGAATTAATGCGAAATAATGACCACCATTGGCACTCCCAGAATGTACTACGATGGCAAAAAGATCATATATATCTGGTCCATCACTGTTTACTTTATCTGAAAAATATGTAATAGTACGATACATGACAGCGACATATTTTGTACAATTTTTTACCTTCAGTATCATATTTTTTACTATGTTTGTTAATAACTAATTACCTTTAACAAATCTTATGAACAGCAATTACATAAAGATTTGTAGAGAAAAAAATACCTTGAGCGTAGCCAGGAAAGGGGAGGGAAAAGGTACTGCCAATAGTAAAAAAATTGTTACTACCCTCTCTACAATAACTATAAAGGTCGCTGCGACCTCCACCCCCATACCATTTACGAACGTACTTCATCATAAAAAATTTTTTAAAAATTAACCATTCGAAAAGGTAATATATATATATATATATATATATTACTTAAAAAATTATATTTTAGTTAATTAAAAAAAATAAATAAAAAAAACCAATACTACAGAGTTGGGATGGTAACGCTCCCAGTATGGTGTAATGGTTGTAAAAGAAGTTCCTTCATTAAACGGCTAATAAACCCATCGAGAACTATAGATATAACTAAGCTTCAGAATAGATGTTCGTTTATGTTCCTGTTGCATATTCACCAAGTATACGACATGCAGCGCTCTGCAATGTCGCGAAAACTGGCAACCTAGTCCGTCCCGTTTTTAAACATCTTACATGAGTAACAGGATATTTTACCAAGTGTTTCAAGCACATAGTTTATGACTGAAGAACTGAATCGCCGCGTAACGGCGCGTCAGTTTTAGCGTTAAAATTTTATAATTTACTACTGTAATGATAACGTAATAAGAAATTTATGACAAAAATCGCTTGAAAATTATGTTTATGAAATGAAAAAATGATAAATTTTTTTAAAATAATTATTTACATAATTATTATGTATACACTGACGCTGCCGTTGCGTGGCGCTACAGTTCTTCAGTCATAAACTATGTGCTTGATACACTTGGTAAAACAACCCTGGTGAGTAACACTATCAAGAGAAGGTAGGCAAGTGTGTGTAACCCATTTTCCTGAAACTAGGCACGTGAGTAGAGTATGAAAAAATATTAGAAATGTATTTTTTTTATATGCCTATTTGAAGTTTAAAGAGGTAAAAACCACCCTTCAAGATCACCTCCTCCAAATTTTTGGTTCAAACAAAATGGAAGTTGTGTCATTTGAAAAAGATCGTTAAAAAATTATGATTCAGACAAAAAGGGTTTCATTCCCTAATTTTGGAGGGTTGAAAATACATATTTATTGGCCAATTTTTTGTAATAAATAATTGTGAAAAAACTTACAAATTAAAAAAAAATGTTGTTAACACGTAAAACAAAAAGATAAAGTAAATGTGTTGTGGCGTTTTTATGAATACTATCCCCATTCCAGGTTAATCACTCCTATTACAGAACCACCGTGAATACTTTTTTGAAGCCTCAAAAAAATTCGCACAAGCTTATGTATACAGATTATTTCGGGCAAGTACCTCTGTGTGAATTCACATGTGCTTTTTCATCACCCAATGCTCCTCGAGGAGGGGATGGGCTACCTTCCCACAGCAAAATTTCCTAATTTCCTAATTTCCCCCTACCCCCTTCCAGTAATGGGTGGCCGTCCATCCCTCTTCCCTTCCTTCTTCCAAGTGCTGAGTGCTCAAGAGTAGTGCCCTTTATAGAAGCCGGACGTATAGCATTTAAATAAAAAAAAAAAAAAATGTACAGAGATTAAACGGTCACTCATTACAAATCCGCTATCATATTTCTTAAATTCACGATTAGTAAACTAATATAGCAAAAAGAAATCTTAAAAGAATATTTTATTTGATTTCATGAAAAAACTTAGAACTTTTTTTTTTTAGATCATTCATTGCAATTCATTACAACTATTCTTGCACCTTTCTGTCAGGGTACAAATATTGCAGATACATGTTAAGTACAAAAGTTTTTTTCAAATTTTTTTAACGTAGATTCTCAATGTTTGTAAAATGAGTTATATTGGTAAATGTCATTAGCATAAAAATTCATTAATTGTAATCCATCAGATTTTAGTGTTATTAATAAATAAAATACAATCTTAGGCAAGTAAGCATCAGCAATTAGAAACCAAACAATTTTTTAGTATTATTAAAAAATAAAATACGCTCTTAGGCGAATAAGCATCGGCGATGAGAAACCCAAAAGATTTTAGTATTGTTGATAAATAAAATATTCTTTTAGGCGAGGTGATTAATAATTGATGATTAGAGACTTAACTATTTTTAAGTATTGTTCAATACAAAAGTTTTTTCTTAGGTTAGCAATTATTATCAATTAAAAAGTCAACTGTATTTTTGTATTATTTAAGAATGAAAAATACCTTCGTTCGATCTAGTATTAGTGATTAGCAACCTATCTATTGCTTATACACATTTTATACAAAAATTTTCCCTTTGGCAAGCAAACATTGGCAATTAGCAATTCAAATGTATTTTAGGGTAGTTTTGTAGTTAAAAATTAACTTTAAACAAGCAAGTACTGGTGACTAGCAACTCAACTATTTTTTAGTACAATTTATAAAATTAATTGGCCCCTATGTGAGCAATCCAACTTTTATAGGTAATATTATTTAATAAAATGTACACATGCCCGAATAAGCATCGGTGATTAGCAAACCAACATTTTTTTATGGGATTGTCTATGCGGTGTAAAAGCCTAGTAATTTAATGTTGTTTAATAACCGGACGATATCACAAAATTACTAAAATTTGCACAAAGAAACAGTATGCAGACTGCGGTACAAATTACTTTGTTATGTGTGGGTGATTTTAAAATAAATACAAGTACAGCATTGTTTATTTACAAATGTATTTATACTTAAAGTTTGAAAATCCATACAACTCTATTTTTAATAGAATATACCATTAAAATATATATTATCTGTTCACTTTTAATCATAATAACAAAAGTGTGTAACTTTTAAAAGTTAGAGTTTATATATACTTAAATAGTAATAACATCAATATACTCGTATTTGTGGTTTTTTCTATTAACTGACACACTTTCAACAACCACTTCATTCAAAGCGCATTCTGCATATTATTCCATTGTGCAAAGACCTGTAATTTTAACTAGGCAAAAACTAGCCCATTCATTCCGTACTTTGCACGAAAATCTCTGGATATTCTCAGAAAAACTTAAATTTGTACTTTACGTGACACACACACACACACACACACACACACACACACACACACACTTATGGTTAATCCCAGTTGTAAAATAACTTTATATTACTATAAGACAGTATAAATTTTTATTTAAATAATTAAAAATTAAAATCATATTATGTATATTATAATTAATGTTATGAAGTAACATTGAATAGCTGATCATTTACATAATGTCGACAACGTTTTCGAAAAACAATTGGGTTTCTAATCACTGATGTTTGCTTAACGAAGAATATGCTAATTGCTAACTCTTGCTCACTGAGGGCATATTTTATTTAGTAATACCACTAAAGAACAGATAATATTATTATGTTGTTTCCTGTTGCTAATCGCAAATTTATGTTTACCTAAGAGCATATTTTATATTAAAAAACTATTAGGTTACCGATCGCCAATTCACACTTGCCTAAGAGCATATTTTATTTAATAATAATATCGAAAAACTGTAGAGTTTCATCATTTTTTGACCACCTTTTTGAAATGACACAACTTCTATTTTGTTTTAACTACAAATATGGAGATGGGGGCGAGTTATGTAGAAAAAGCCGTCCTGGGGTTGATCTTTCAGAGTGATTTTCATTCCTTTAAACTGCATATGGGCAGCTAAAAAAAATACGTATCTAATATTTTTTCATACTCTACTCGCGTGCCGAGTTTCAGGAAAATCGGTGATACACACTTGTCTGCCATCCCTTGTAAGAAGAAATATGAAGTCAAACAAAACCAAATTTATCAGTAATTTATTTAATATAATGTCAGTGAATATATTTTGAAGCTAAATGATTGTTGAAAAGTTACGATAAGTATTTGATCGCGGTAAAAATACAATTAAAATTACGAGACGTGTATTTCTGTGGGCTAAGCGACACTACGTACAGCAAATGTATTTGATTTGTTAGTTTTAATTACTTCCTGAATTAACTTTAACTTCGGTATGGGTACAAGAATGTTTGTTCTTTGTAAATATTTCTCTAAGTACCGTATAAGCCTTCATAAATTTTAATAATTTGAAATTTCACATTTAACAATATCTTAGGTTCTGTTTTTTTATGTATTAGAATTAATTTATAACTGTTAGGGGGACCAAAATCACTGAATTTGCTTAGAATGAACACTTAAACAGGTACAATTATTCCCTTTCAATTTAATGTAACTGGTGAGTAGATATTGAGAAAAAAAAATCTTCTCAGGTGGTCAGCATTAAGCGGAAATAAAAAAAATGATACTTAAGTATAATGATTGGGCAACTACAACATTTAGTGATTCCATTAAATATACTCAAAACAGACTGTGATTACCGTAACTTAATAGTGTTGTGTGGTTAATGTATTGTAATTTGTTAGTACAAATTTACTCAATACTCGAAATAAAAGTTTTCTATCACTAAAAATCTGTATTTTAAAAGTTGCTTATTATAAATCTATTTTTTAAACTTGTAATGCGTACATGCGTAAGTGTGATGAACTGTACGGCTGCTCACCCAAGATAAACGGCTAGATACACCCATGAGCATTATTGATGATACGTAATAAAATATATAAGTAGTCAAATAGTATAATTAATTTCGGATTTCCACCACTCACTATGTAATATGATAATTTTTGTACTTTATTTACAACGTAAAGGTGACATTCATATTTACGTTGTGTAGCGCTGATTATACAACATACACATTGTACGTACCGACTGATTCATCACCATCAATTTCTTTCCAAATTTTTAAATTTAATTTCTCGCTGATATGTATCCTAAAAAAATTTAAAATATTGTGATATAATTACAATTATTTCAATCATTAATCTTTTTTTTTCTAGATTAAATTCTTCCTATTCGTAAGCTCAATAACGAATTACGAAATATCTTCATTTCTTGTTAATACATATGTAAATACAACTTTAAGATAGATATACTGTTGACTTACTTGTGATTTAGTTTCACTTGAGTTTTCGCATCATGATCATATATAAGGGATTTAAAATGAAGAATCAAAATTTTGGGGCTTTGTGTTATTACTGTTTCTGAAGTTGCAACACATGTGTCATTACAAACTTCGCAATAATATTTGTTCTCATCATCCAACATTTCTGTCTTAAAATATTCTTTAAAAGATTGTTCCTGTTAAAAAGTTAATATATAAAGTATGTTCATTACTATATAAAGAAGCAATAGCGTATCAGAAAGGTTTTATAATTAAAGAAATGAAATACGGTTATAAATATACTAAACATAGTAATAAATTTTTTTCATTCCTTTCGGAAATTAAATGTCGAGTTTTTCCTTTAATATCGAAGTTAAGAGTAGATTACAGTCTTAGACAGTACATTTTTCATATCTCTTTGCAACACGAAAGTATTTTGTAATCCTCTGCGTAAAAATTACTTCGTGAACCGAAAGGAAGGTTTACAAATACGCAGATAGCTAAATGCGCTCATATAATATGAGAGCACGCAATTTTTTCGTGAAAAGAAATTGAAAACTGTTATTCTTTCAAAGAGGAATAAAAAAAGATTGTCAGATGGAACATGGAAAAGCAGTGGTTAATATTATTATCGTATAATAGGAGAAATACTCCTTTTCACTTAACCTGTTATTCAATAATAACCAACGAATCTAAGAGTTAGTATTTGTTATTTTGCGACGCCCCTTCTTGATACTCTTATTCAGCGTAACACATCGTAATTTGGCGCAACTTTTTTTTTCACTCGTGAAACAAGTACGTAGGTATCAATTATGTATTTTTCTCGTATATCATAGTATTGTTTTACAGCATTAGTTAAGTATGATAACAATTCACGTTTTTTAGACCCTGGTTAGATATGCACTAGTATTAAACACTACTTTTCTAATCTCATCAATGGTGCAGCAATCGTCCAAAGATTAAAATTACAGTTGTGAAGTAGGAAAAGTCTATGTTAAAAATCATGCAATTTATATTAACATACGTAGTTTACCATTGAGCTGAATAATCTCCCAGTATCGTGCGTTTGGATTGGCAGAGAAATGAAAAAAAAAGGTTCTTCGCCTAAATATTTCATATTGCAACAATTCAGACACGTGATGATAGAGCGAGCTTTTCCTGTAAAGGTTATTAGTTACAGTTTTATACTTAATGAACCTGTATATGACGCGTTACTCATTGACTGCATGAATAAATATAAAATCGTTCAATTTTGTGTGTTACTTAATAATTGTCAACGATAATAGTAATTGATGATACGATAATTTTGTCAAAGTGTTACTAAAATATCTACAAAGAGTTTTGAGTACGCAAAAATTGATGATAGAACACTTTAAGTATAAGATTATTTTTTCAGTTATTGCCAGCTTATCAAGAGACGCATAAAAAATACAGCATGGGATCAGCACTGACGGTGCTAGGCTAAAAATTGAGATATAAAGAAAATTCTGATTACTATAAAAAAAGGCAATTGGAAAAAATTCTTTTTAAGTTTTATTACTAATGTTTTGGACGGAAGAACTATATTGTTCAAAGGAAAATAACGTCGTATAAGTATAATGTATTTCTATGTACACACGATACACTAAATTATTATTATTATTACAAAAAATGAAATATATTCACATTATATATAGCAGTATTTATACATAGATCCCACGTATAGCCATTTCAAGGTTTTTACGTATCCTATATCCTTCATCTCTACCATCCTTGTTCTTTTTTCCCTAATTACCCTTTTTTCCCCAAGTATGCGAGTCTTTCGTGCGGGCCCCTTGCAAAGTTCCCCTCACACGACTCGGTCATCCATCCTACTGGGTACTATTTACAGGGCGCAACGATTGTCTCAAGCACACTCCAGCTATTATCAAGTTTAATTGGAAGGTATTTTTCCAATAAACCATCTAAACTCGCTGTACCGACCTTTTTATAACCGACAGTGACTTTACCTGGTGAGCTGGCTAGATATTGGCTTCTCTACAAAAAGGAAGCTCCTGGAGTTCCACACATCACCAGGAAAATCCACTATTCGGTTTCAATAATCGGATAAGTGGGTACTCATCTCGTTGAAAAAGTCCAAGAAGGAAATGTCGAAAAATTTTTGACGAGAATCGAACCCACTACCTCTCTAGTTCTTCCAGCTAGAAAGCTAACATGCTAATAACCAAGTCATAGAAAATAAAAATGTTTTATAAAAAAATTCTTTCTTTTTTTTTTTTTTTTTTTTTTAATCCAAAAACTTTTAATAAAGATTAAAAATTATATTCTG
The DNA here is from genome assembly GCF_036245765.1 of Copidosoma floridanum. NCBI lineage: Eukaryota > Metazoa > Arthropoda > Insecta > Hymenoptera > Encyrtidae > Copidosoma > Copidosoma floridanum. Next base: position 10,219,780 of record NW_028321891.1, on the reverse strand, counting down.
AAAGTACTAGCTACATCATAAATCATAACATATTAATATGCTTAAATAATTTAGTTTATTTCGTGTCATGGTAGACATCAGACAATTTTTCAGTAGGTGAATTGAAAATTGTGCAAGACGTACAATAAATAGTTAGTAAAATTTGAGTAATTTGTATTGTCTGTGGAAAGATTCAAGGATTTTCTCGTTGTAATATTTGATACATTATAACATCTCTCAAAGTTAATTGTCATAATTTACTAAATATATTTCATTTTTTTTTCACGTAATTTTTATCTGCATTTTTTTTCTTTCTTTCTGAGTAAATAGATGAAAAATTATGTATTGAAAAAGTTTGAGTTGTATTTTTTATATGCGAAATTTTATACATAAGGTGAATGTCCCAATTATCGCTCACTCAAGCAGACGAAATGTCCCAATCATCGCTCACTTTATTTTTCTTTTTACAGGCCTTAGATATACATTTTCAATGAATAAAAAAGTTGATTTGTATCAGTAAAATGATTTTCTTGTGCCCCAATAACAATTCATTTATGTATGAAAAAATTTATATTAAGATATAAAGAAAAATGAGCGATAATTGGGACATTCACCTTAATAAATATTGTAGTACAGAATCATCCATACTAACCATACGCCTAGTGCCGACCCTGGTGACTAAGAGTCGTATTAGCCTATTGGTTTTATTTGTAAACCGAGTATTTGTATAGTTTTTAAGTACTAATCCAAAAATTTATACTAAAAATTGGTTAGCAAGGTTCATTTCCTTTGAAACAACGTACCTTCATATAAATTGTTGATGAAATTTGTATATACAATGCAGCTTTGCATATGACTCTCCAAAGTTTTAAACAAATATTGTGTAAATTCCAAAATGTCTTGTTGACCCTCCAAATTCCAATTCAAACTTTCAATAAGTGGTACAGTTGAGATAGCTGGTGCATTACCATTCTGTTGGGGCAAAAACCATAAATCGTATAAATATATTTTGTATCGGAATAATGAAAATCATGTAATCAAACAAATATGTACGTACTTGTAAGTCAAGAAATAAGTTGTGTAGTTGAAAAGCGCTATTATTGTTAGAATAATACGCTACGTTGATGTTTACCCAATCACACAGACAATTTTTAAGCTCTGGGGTATGAAATAAAATTTGTAAAACAGCATTTATATAACAGGAATTCCCATGATTTATTAGACCAACGTGATCTACAAACAATACAATTACTTACATTGGCTTGTTAAGATAAGAGAGAAAATATAAAAACATGATAAGAACAAGATTTAACAGTGTCATATTCTCAACAGTCGTATATCAAATTAATTATGATTAAAATGGCAAAACTATATATATATATATATATATATATATATATATATATATATATCGTGCATTCCATGTCAAGCGGGCCACCTGAATATCTCAAAAACGGACATTTTTATTTAAACCAAATTTGGCACAGATTTTCTTTGGGATAATAAAAAAAAATGAAACTACTAAAGGTAGATTTTAATAGTATTTTAACTTAATACAATTATTTTTAAATAGTAACACAAAACAAAATGAGAAAAATCTTATTTCTTACCAGATATGTAACTACACAAGAATAATTGTTGTTTTAAAAATGCATTGTTTCTTACCAACCATTTTGACACCTTTTTTTGTCTTATATACATAAAGGTCTAGAAATTCAACGGTATTGCCTCTTAACCATTATTTTTTTATATGACTAAACTGAAAAATGTGATCGGGTGCTTTGCTCAAGTTATTCTTAAGTAGCACAGTGTATTCCTCATGAGCCTATAAAAAAAGAGCTTTTAATGAGAATTCTTTGTTATGTGTGTTATGGCGTTTCTTAAAATTGAAAGGAAAAAGAATCTAACAAACGAAAGAGAACCCGAGGAGTTTATCATGAGCAGGTTGTGATTGGTAACAAAGATGAGCATAACCCGATTGGCTGAAGTCGTTTTAGTTTTAACCAATAGTAACGCGACCGGGCGAGTAAGTAAAGTAGAAGGATGGTGCGATAAAGACAGCAAGTTCGGTAGGTTATTAAATTCGCTCAAAATTTCGGTATTTTTAACAGAAGTTGTTCCAGTGAATAAAAACAGTATAAAATGTTAGCGAATTCTTAAAAAATGTAAACAAAAGATAATAATAGTAATGTTTTTTAACACAACTCCTTACAATTCTAAATATCAGAAGGTGTTGCGAGTATTACTCATTTAAGCCACGCCTTCTCTTCTACTGAGTAGGGCAACCCTTTCTACATAATAGAACGAAAATCATTTCACCTATACTTAACAACCGATTCGAGGATTTTTTTTCTCGTGCACTATTTTTATTACCAACCGTACATCCGAGATAAGTCTTACGTTGTTCGATGATATATAAGTTTAACACTACAGATACATATTCGATATGATAAGTTGGTTAATATAAGAAGATATATTTTTAAGTATATTATATAAATCTATTTTTCGGTGACCGTAAGGAGGTGTGGCTTTATTAAGTGATATTTCCAATGAAAAAACAAAATATATAAAGCTGTATAAAAAAATAAACATAGCATTGGTAGATAAACTGTAATTTGATAGGCGAGGAAATCCCCCTTAAAAATTATTTTTGCAATTAGTTGGGTTTTAATATGTATTTAAATTCTAAGCAATATGAGCGTACTTATGGCGACAGCAGCTTGATTCAAAGGCCATTATATTTTAAGACTCATATCCTTACACTTATGTTTGCACGTTTAATTTTGTATGCCGTTATGCATGTTTATTTTCATAGGGAAACAGCTGATGCAGCTATCGTCAGCGATTTTGTGAGTGTTGAACAAAAGGTATTAAAGTTAAAATTAAAATTACTATCAACCCTCTGTTTCATCGGTTCCCACTGCACACAACTGATACATGACGTATTAAAAATAATTAATGTTGAATGTAAAAAGCCACGCAGTTGTGATGAAGTATACTTACGTATTAAATGTAATTCAAATACACACTTATCCGTAGCGACAATATCACACTAAAGGGTTGATTGTATTCGAATGACCTCTAAAGAGTTTACACGTGAAACCGCTGACTTCACCATTAATAAAACGCGCACTTCACCATTTCAATCATACGATAAATCACACGGATGCCAGCTGATTGACAGCGGCAGAGCATAATGTGATCCTGAAGTAAATAAGCGGAACTTCGTCTGCTGTGTAACTTGCCCTGTACAGCAGCCGCTACACTGTAGTAGATACCCATTGCCATTTCAACAGGCACGTCCACCTTGTTTTCGTACAATCATGCAGCGGTTACTTATTCTTGTGGACTTCATGAAAAAGGTGCTTACAGGTAAAACAGGAACAAAGTAAAAAAGTATTGTAGGAAAAGTGACATCGACAGTCAAAATGTCCTCCGGAAAAAGTCCCGTCAGCTTGGAGGTTCTACATGTAAGTATTACGATTTAAGTATTTGATATTGACATGAGAAGATAGTTGCCAATGAAACAAATCAATATGCTTACTACCGAAGTTATTTTAATTAAAAATTGTTTACTTAGCAAATACCTACATAAATTTTTGCTATAAACGAAACGGTACAATAGATACGTCGTGTTAGTTACACTTCTTTTAATATTCTTACTATGTAATACTCAGTAATGATTATTACAATGCCAATGATACGTCCAAAATATTATTAATAATAGTTACTCTTCGTTGCGGTAATTTTTTCCGTGATGGAGAACGTGCTATGGTATCTGAGGTTGGTAAAAAAGAAAGCTACTAGAATGCAGTGTGCCTGAAGGGTTGCTCTTACCCGGGCGCTCCGATAATGACTACATTTCGAATACAACCCCGATTACAAATTTTCCATTAAAATTTTTTGACATTGAAAATAAATGTACTTTATCGCAAAAAAAAAAAACCACTTTTCGCAATTTTGCGAATTTTTTTACTATGAAATAGATTGACCGTGAAAGTGAAACGCTATGTTTTTTGTATTTTTTTTTTATCAACGTATTTTATGTTTTGTCTGATAACAATTTTTTATTATTTTCGTAAGCTGATAAGAGTAAAATGGATTATTTAGACATAATACGGGGTACCGACATTGTATTTTTTCTACAGGATCCAACAGAAACATTTGGAGGGATAGTTCGGCAAAATCATGTGCAATTAAGTCGTCCAGAATGGTTGGAAGTTCTAGGATTTAAGGATTGGATGATCTTGTTAGCTAACAGAACAAAAGTTTATTGTATTGTGTGCGAAAAAGAATACAAGTCTCACTTCACAGGATTACAACGGCATGCTCAAAGTTACAAACATTACAAGAAAGCTGGACTAACAGAACCATATCCCAACACGTATTTTATAGTACCAGAAAAGAAAGAGTCCATAGAAGCGCGAAAAAAAGCCGTTAATGAGCTAAAGTTCGTGGCGATGCTTGTTATGCAAAACATTCCTTTTTACAGAGCACCTGCTATGTTGCGAACTTTAAAGGCTTTTGATCCTATTTGTGTGTGGGAATCTGTGCAAGTCGGAGTCTCTAAAGCCCATGCTATTTGCATGAATGTGATTAGTCGTTTTGAAAAAAATTGTTTAGCACAGACTTTGAGGAATGCTTATTTTAATATTTTAGTAGACGAAGCGACTGATGTCAGTAAAAATAAGACCCTTGCAATCATAGTTCAATTTATCGATCCAGTCGATGGCCTAGTAAAAGGAGCTCTGTGGGAGTTAGCACCAGTGTTTGAGTTGAACAAAAAGGCAGATGCAGGATCAGCTCGATTGTTTGAAGTTATTGAGAAATCTTTTGGAAATTACAACATCCCATTAAATAACATCATGTCCGTAACTTTCGATGGATGTCCAACAATGTCGGGTCGGCGGACCGGCTTGAGATCACGTATGGAAGAAGCCATTTCTGATGTGATTTGTACTGTGTGCCCGGCGCATGTCACACACTTAGTCATACGACATGCTATGACATTTTTACCAGATGAATTGAAATCTTTGATTAATAATTTTTATAGTATTATAAATTTTTCATCAAGAGCACACAACTTGTTGAATAAACAAATAGATCTCAACTATCCAAAGCATACAATGCTCCGATGGCTTCAAGTACGCTGGTTACAATTAGAATTGTGTGTGAACCGCAATTTAGAGCAATGGAATGTAATACTAGAAATAACCAAAGAACTAGCAACTGAAGGAGATGAATTAGGGAATGAATTACTTGCACAAATGCAGAAAAGAGAAAATAAATGTTTTCTAATTATGTTACAGCGTATTCTGCCTTTTGTGAATAGATTGAATTTATTTTTCCAAGAAAATAGCATAGTAATTCATAAAGCAAAGCGCCGGATCGAAGAATGTTACAAAAGTATTTTATCTTGCTTTATGATAAGAGCATACGTAATCAACACTCCTGCAAAAGATGTAGATTTATTCGATGATAAATACTATTTGGCATATGCTGATTTTGATTTGGGAGAGGAGGTTAGAGATTTCATAGTATTATGTAACGAAGAGTCTGAATTTTTCTGCAAAACAGCGTATAATTTCTTAATTTCTATCGCATTGGAAATACGCCAAAGGTACGTTGATCACGTTAACTTGACAAAAAAATTTTTTTTTACACTGCCGCATGAGAAATAAAAAAAAAATGATAGCAAAAAAATCGTCTAAATTAGGATTTTTACCCTGGTTACGTAAAAATACTGTATAAAAAAACCACTATCCACCCAATAGTGTGTACATATAAGAAACATTAAATGTTGTAGTAATCAGTAGGCAATGCCTATACTAGGCATCTGATATGTGCGTGAGTGTGAAATTTTTTTAGATAACTACTGTTTGTTTTCAGGTTCTCAGAATTCAATAATCCTCTGTATGACGCTGCTTCTTTCTTGGATCCTTGCAATGCTGTGTCCTTAGAGTTTCGAAAGACCCATTGCTTTGATTCTTTTTTAAACGTTTTCCAAAAATTAGTTGGAAATAAAAATTTGGCTACGACATTACGGACGCAATGGGAGAAACTTCCAACATCAAAATACTTTACTGACATAGATGTCAAAAAAGTAAATATCAACGATTTCTGGTATTACGTCAACACATTATGTGATGAAGAGGAATTTTATCCATTCGAAGAGCTGGGTTCAGTCTGTCTATCGGCAATTTCAATTCCTCACTCTAACGTACTTCCAGAAGTAAAATTTAGCGAAGTAAAATATTTTAAAACAGATAGAAGGAGTTGCCTAAATGCTCGTAGTGTCGATGGGATAGCAGTAGCTCGTGAAACTATTAAAAAATATGGAGGAGAACATTTTGATCCTCCACAGGGAATGATTGATTTGTTACTTGAAGGAAATTATTATAAGACTTCAGAATTCAAGATAAACTGTATATAATAACGTATGTAATTAACTTTTATATTTTTGCTATTTTTAAATCCCTTGTATATATATTGTGTGCATGTACAGCAACAACATATTGGTCATGTTCAATAAAAAAATGTGTTTTGTGTATTTTTAAAAATATTCGCAGTTATAATAAGCAAATATGTAATTTAAAAAATGTGTATAGACTTCATATATTTATTTTTACATGTACATATACATTTACAGTTTACAGTCACATATATATACTAATTAAATAATGAATTAAAAGCTGATATCAAAGTGGAAGTTATAAGCTATTGAATAAACAAGACATGTAAAATAATTAATCAATTGAGTTGATATTATAATACATCGTATTATATACATTTTCTTATAAAATAGGTCATTGTAATTTTTTTTAGGAATTTGTATAGTTTGGACTATTTTAAATTAATAATTTTAGTAATTAGCACCCCGTCAAACACAAATATGCCCTAATATTTATTAACGCCGTTGCGATGTCACTTTATTTAATACTTTAGTACACGTAAAGTTCCATGTACATACCAGTAACATCTTAGCCTCGGTAGGTACATCAGAAAATGACCGTGGGCGGTATTTCGTGATTATAGAAATAATTATGTAATGACTTTTTTTTACCAAAACGTGAAATTTCCATTGCTTTAAAAGTTAATTAACATGTTTTTGCCTTATTATTTATTATAATTTATTTTACTCATTTAATTCAAATGCTGTTATCTAAAATATACTATTGGTATTTCACTAAAGGATAAAATTAAAAGGAAAATTATTTTGGATAGTAATGATTCACATTAATCATTTACAGCAGTGCATAAGGCGAAAAAACAATTTTTCTAACAACTTAAAAATAATTTTTTTTTTCACGTTTTTGAATTTTCGCGCTTCATAATTCACTGCAATCGAGAGCACTGCTGCAGATGTAGCGAGACTAGCGAGGTAGCGAGGTAGCGTACTAGCGTGTATATAGCTCATAAAGTATAGCGGTAATTTGCGGCAAACAGCAAAGCCGCCTCTTCATGGTATTTTTTTGTCAGAACAAAAGAAACAGATACTTTTATCAACAGTAATCAGACAACCGTTCTCGTCTTTCACTTTTTTGTCACGTAAGTGAGAGGAATTTAATCACTTTTAAATTAAAATTACGTTTGTCAAGTTTACGGCACGTGTATACGTATAGCATAGCCGATACCTCTACTTGTATTACAATAAATTCGATGATAGGTTAAGCCGGCCCTTTGTCATTAGGTTCGTTCAAGCCCCTTTTGGTTCGGTTCGGTTCTCTTAACAAAATATACCTATATATACAGAACCAGTTACTACCACACAATCAGTTAAACCACAACTTATCCCCTAGTCAATAGTTAATTCTTATTCCTGGAGTATGCTATTGCGTATCTTTTTTTTAATACAGGTACATGAGCCTATGGTATAGCATAGGTTTTGAACTAAAAAAAAAGATACACAATATATTGGTAGGCACTATCCCTGAGGGCCAACATATTGTGATAATTTGATATTATATATTTTAAGAACAAGACTACAGTGCCTGCATAATTTTTCAGAGGTCAGTTTTATACATACTATTTTTTGATTGCTATTAAACAGAGTACCTATAAAAACTTTCAGGATGTATTGACAAACATCTGAAATACATATGTAGCTTATCTTGAAACATGTACTTGTGAAAATGAGAAGAAAGAACCAACACCCAAACAGTGATTAACTGCAATTATTTTGAGCTAAAAGAGATTAACTAATAAATGATGCATTTTTACTGTTCAAAAAAATAGTAGTTTTACAAATATTTGACAATAGGTAATTTATGAGATGACACTTGACTTTTTATAAATAAAATAAAAAAATAAAGCTCTAGTTAGCTACTATGTGTAGAAAAAATTTACAATATTAAAAGTTTTTGTTGATGTATCTGATTAGTTTTTTTTCTTATAGTATAGATTGACAGTTATAGGTATAAGTTAGAGCCGTAATTGGCCGTAGAAAGAGGAAAGTAAAAACTCATCATTCACTACATTATATCTGTATTTCTGCATCCACGAAGATGCAAGACAAGTCACCATGCACTTGTGCAACAACTATTTATATTAGGTACACAAACAAATATCAAGCTGACTTATTATACTTTCTACTGCCTCATGTACAATTTAGCTACAGGGTTCACTGTACTCAATGGTAAGCTACAATTTATTTATGTAAATTCTATGTTTGCAGGATAATGGCTGATGTAAAAGATATTGGAACTGGAATTGAATCTTTTGTCAGTTTTCATTGGAAAAACTGGTATTCTTATAAGCAGACCCAAGAATTGAATTTTGAAAAACTTGGAGGAAAATTTTATATAATGGTATCGCATAGTTACTATAGTGGCCACAATTGTTATTTGAGTTTTAGTATTACTTTTACCAGCAAGCCATCACTCAACCACACAGAAATTAAATTATCAGCGCACTTTTCCGCAAGTCAAAATGAATATGTATTCATACTTAATGAAACGAATGGTACCAGTTTAACATCAAAAAAAATATTAGTTTGTGAACCAGATATTTACAGTGGTGTAAGAGGTGATCTAATTATAAAAATCTACTTACCTCAAAATCATAACATTTCCCATACGTTAGCCACGGATATAAATCAACTATTGTCAGGAAAAGCTCACTCTGACTTGAAAATCATTGCTGCTGATGAAATTTTCGATGTGCACAGGAATATAATCGCAGTAAGATGTGATACGCTTGGTGCGATGATCAAGCATAGTATGATGGAAAAACAAACCAACACAATTAAACTGGTGGAGTGGGAGGCCACAGTTGTAAAACAATTATTAAATTACATCTATGCTGATTCATGCGATGTTACTGTAAGTCCTCTTCAGTTATTTAAGCTGTCGCATTATTTAGGAATCAAACCATTGCAAAATTTGTGCAAACATTATCTAAAATCCAACATAAACATAAAGAGTATCGTTGACATTCTTGACTTGGTAGATAAAGAACAGTATGAATTGCTTGAATTAAAAAGCGCCTCAGAAAATTTTATTGCATCTAATGAAGAAGTGTTAGCAAAAGATTTAGACTACATAGAATATTTGAGTAAATCTATCAAACCAGCCACCGTGGTATCGATATTAAAGTTTTCACATAGACACAAAATTCAAGTTTTAATAGATCAATCAATTAAGTACATCGTATCAAATCATAAAGAAATTTTACAACAGGATAATTGCCAACAGTTACTTGTATCCGAACCTTCTTTGATGTTTGAGTTATTGAAAAATTCTTTGGATGTGAATCATAGGCTTACCAAAAAAAGAAAGCGATGAAAAATTTTTATTTTAAAACTTTTATTATGGTTTGGCTTTACTGATTGAACTTTTGTATTCTTACTAAAAAAAAAAAATAAATAAACGTTTTATAAAAAAAAAACTTATTTCCTAAATTTAACTTTATTTAAAATTCTATGAAAATTTTATTTTTTAATCCTTAGGGGATATTATACTATTTTTTAAAATCTTTTGTAAGTGGTTTTTTAATTAAGGTTTATGATTGACTTATTGGTAAATTTTCTTATTAGATATATTTCTTTGATGAAGGAAAACTAAAGTACGTATGAAATACCCCATGTCCATAAAAACTTTACATTTTACCTACCTGTAAGGATAAGGAAAACAAATAATGCTAGTTTGTCATAAGCTTTTCCTTTATTGCTTTGTGTGTGTATTGGAACACTGCCTGCATGAGGCATCGTTTTCAATTGGCATGTGTACAGTTACTATATTTTAGTATTTGTATCAAATTGAGATATTTTATACTTGATTATAGATGTATTGAAAATATTTAAATCATGTAGATTTTTTATATTCTAAAAAAAAACAGCACTGTTTTACCGCATTCACCGCTGGTTTTGTTTATCGCGTGTCGCGCGACGTCTAGAGTTTGGGAAGGTTGGAACTTGGAACGCGAGACGAGACAGGTTCATCACAGTATACCATACGCATAAACGTCTGTATTATACTAACTTAATGTTGTTGAAAAAGTTAAAAAATAATATAACAGCTTTATAAACACTTGCTAACCTGAGAAACGTTGATTTCAAGAACAGTAAAGATATAAGTAGTTGAGGTATACTCACTTTTTTTTTTGTTGTACTTATCAATATATGTGTATACATGCAATTGTTACATAAGTATAGCGTATACAGTGAAATCGTTGAAAAGTATCTGAGAAGTCGATTATTTAAATTAGACAATTTTTAACTTATATAATTAAATTGTAAGCTACTACCATCAATTGCCAGCCTCAACTGTGATTTATGTTTATTACGTAAATTTAATTTTTTTAGATTTGGTGAAAAAAAACATGACTGGAGTAATGAGTGCAATGTATGAAAGGAGTGTGTTTGATTTTGAATTTATACAAGATGAAGAATGTATTTGGAAATCAACAGAAGATGTAATTATAAATGTGCACCAACAAGAATTTGTTGTATCTATATCTTTTGATATATCAAGGGGATGCTGCAAATCCACAACACAACTAAGCTTTATGCTACGCTCAAAGGACGAACTTTTATGTACCTTGATTCGTGATGCACGATTAATAGCTTATTTTTCTCGCGTTTCTCGTTTTACATCAAATGGATACTCATTTAAGCTCAATAATATGGGTAAAGGAATTTAATACTCTGTCATCCCGTTATATAGAAGTGAATGAGCCACTCACTTACTTGAACGAATTAGCACAAAGTATCACAGTTGAAATATTTTATGTGGTGGAGTCAACAAAATCTTTGGTCAAAGATATTGGAAAGTTGTTTTCAGATGAAGAGTATTCAGACTTGAAAGTTACTGCCAAAAATGGCGTTTTCAACGTACACAAGTGTATCCTCTCTGTCAGAAGCGATGTACTTAATTGTATGATTAAAACTGATATGCTTGAAAAGAAAAATGGAGAAATAAATCTCAAAGATTGGGATTCCACTGTTGTTAAAGAATTATTAAAATTTTTGTACAGTAATTCTTGTAATTTAAAAAATGACGCATGCAATTTGTTTCGATTATCTCATTATTTGCAAATAAATGAGTTGGAAAAAAAATGTTTAAGCTATATGGAATCAAATATTGATGAGGAAAATATTGTATCAATTTTAAAGTTAACGAATCAAAAAGAGTACGAATTAGAATACTTGAAAAATCTCGCTGACAAATTTGTAAAAAGACAAAGTAAGTTATCTAGCCTTTGAAAAGTATAGATTCAAATTCATCATGGTTTATTTTAAAGATATCATATAAACTCAAAACAGATAATTTAATGTTCCAAGCTATATTGCTTATCAAAGATCATTTTCTCAGACTTATTACTAAAAATATGAAATTGTGGAAAATTTTTTTTTATTCAAAATAATATGTAGCATTTAAAAATACTGCCATTAGGTGATGAAATTTCTATTAAGAGTTTGGTTAGTTACAATAAACCTCACGTCTGTAGGTAATAACTGGTTGTATAAAAAAAACGGTTGGTGAAAATAATAACCATTTTTCTACACTGATTTGCAACACTGTAAAGTGAACTTCTGTGGACTCTCAGTTACTTTTTTGTATTATTCTTTACAGCTAATCTACTTGACGTATACTATGTATTTAATAAATTAATTAAACAAATTGAAGACTATTCAGTAATCGATTCTGTTGTAAAGCTAACTTTTGTAATAAAAGTATCTCAAGTACTAAAAAGTCTTATTAATTTCGGAAAAAGTAGTCAATTTGTTTGTATGGTGGAAAAATAAAAAAAAATAAAACATTGTAGTTAGAATTTTTTAATGAAAATCTACAAGATGTAATAAATATAAGACAATCACATAATGAATGTTAATACATTTAATTTATATTTTTGTCACATCCTTGATAAATCAGACTTTAAAGAAAGAGAATTACATTTTCTCTTTAGAAGCTTACTCGATAATTACTAAATCACTTATTGAAGTTACATTAAAAAATATTTTATAAATATTTTATTTGAATAAATAATTTCTAATTTAAAGCTCGAAATTTCATTAAAGCATTTTTCAATCAATATGATTGATTCATTAATATTTATACAAATAAATAATGTTATTCAAATTATTGTGTAGAATTTCAGGTAACTACATAAAATTTACAAACTTTTGTTTAATACTAAAAATAAACACGCTCGTTTGGTAATTCAATCACTCACAATTATAGAGTTATTTTAATTAACAGGCAACGCTTTCTCTTCAAGTTTCATTGATTTTGCTGTTCCTCGTTTCAGAAGTTTTCTCACAGTTTTGTTTAGCACTGACCCCTAAAATCTTGGTATCCAAACTCAAAGAAGAAACATCATTGATATTTTGCCTTGTAACTTTGGCAATTCCTCTTCTAATACATTCATCCAACAACTGTTCTTCCTCGGAAGTTAAATCAGAGCTTTCATCTAATGGCTCTAATTTTTCAGTATCAGAGTCATATGCACTATTAAGGTGCAAGTTAAATGAAGATATGTCATTTATGTTTTGCTTTGTAACTTTAGCAATGCCTTTTTTTATGTATTCATCTAAAATTTTTTCTTCTTCAACCAAAACATAAGGATTCTCTTCGATTCCATGGTCTGACTTTTTTTTCTCATCACCCATGCCAGTGATTTGCATATCAGCGATCGACGTTTTTGGGGTTTTGTACAATGTTGCCTTGTTCTCTGACTCTGGTTCATCAACGTCATACTCGTCATCTATGGTTAAAGAACTCAAACTACTCGCTGCTATGGACTGGAATTTCACTGGAGTAGATTCTTCCTTAAATATGGCCAAGTTATCTTCAAAAACACTGTGCTTGGACCCCTCCTGTTGTCCAAGAAAAGTCTCGGATGTCTGAGGTTTGTCACGTATCTGTTGAAGCTTCTTTCTCGTCAACCTTTTGTCTCGTAGCTGTCCAGAGTGTATAAATTGTGCAGGTGAATCAGGTAATTCGCTTGGGGACACTACCTCACTAGTCCGCCTACTAAAATCGCTGATGACAGAGCTTCGGTCATCAAGGAGTGACTGCTGTTCATAGCCACTAAGTGAACCAAGAGAACTGCACCTAGAAAACATAAGCGGTGTCTGCTGGGAAAATCGGTCTTCACCACTAAATGTTACCATCCTGGCTTCCTTATCATTTTCGAATTGTTCTATTGGTGACTGTGAAGGCGTGACATTAATAATGCGCTCTGATCTATCTTCATCGCATTTGTAATCATATTCATCCAAGTCATCTGGTAAGTATATTTCTATGTCAGTGCTTTCACACTCTTTTTCTTCGTTTCCGAATTCCATGTAGCTCTCTAATTTTGCGTTTGGTTTATCTTTGGTATCCGTTAATCGATTAGTTGAAATGCTTCTTGATTCGATTTGAACAGAACTCGGTATTTTCAAATCGTCAAATCTCAGTAAATCTGATGTAGAAGTTGAAGTAGAAAAATGTGGAGGTGTTTCAAATGGCGTTCCTTCAGTGTAATATGTAGTCACTGTGTTTTCTTGCTCACTGCATGCAAGCAAATAATCAAAATGACCAACCTCCTCTACAATTGAGTTTTCTTCTGCATAGATTATGCTGTAGTTAGTTGTTTGATCAAAGTCTGCCTCTGGAAAATGGTTGAAAGGGCATGGCTTATAGTTGATATTGACTGGTGTCAATGCTTTTTTTGAAGCATGTCTTGCTATTCTTGTCGTCATCAGCTCCTTTATAGTTGTATTCTTAGCGATGTATAACAGTCTTAATCTTAAATAATTTGAACGGAATTCGTTACTCTGTCATTATACACATACAATGATAAAAAAAAAGGTTGTTGCTTACCTCCTTATCTATTAAGAAATTTCTTATTTTTTGGCATTTACGTTTAAGTATAATATTTTTTGATGCTACTTTATTGTTTTGCTTTACCCTTTTGATAAAACAATTTGTTTCCATGTCTATTTTTTTGGCCACTTTAACAATTATTACAACTATAATATTTCTTTGGATTCCAATTTTTTTATGCTCTGTCGATTTATTATTACTTTGCAAATTTGTCTGAAAAGCATCATAAGGTTCTTATGAACTTCAAATTATTGCTTTAAAAAGTAGTATAAACAAAAAATCTTAAAAAAAAAATTAGCTTTCAGGTAAAAATGTATTTCCAGATTTTGTACATAATAAAATTAAAAACAAACATTTTCTCAACACAATTCGTTGACAACATTTTACTGATAATAAAAAGATTTCATATCTAATGATAAGAATGCTACGTAACATAAATAACAATATTGGACAATAAAAACGTTCAAAGAGCAACAAATTACTGGAATAAAACATTCAAATCTATACCTGATCTCAAATTAGTTGATAGAAAAGCCTCTACATTAATTAAATAAATCACAATCATAAACACTTGGTCTACTTACAAGGCTCATAACCAACAAAAAATTGGCAAGAAAATAAACAGCCGAACGAAAAATGATCGGTAAAAAAAAAATCAAAGGAAACGAAACGTGCAAAATTTTCGTGCACGACGAACGTAAACACACAACAAAAACATAAACAATCGAGTTGAGGTTATGGTCATGGATCGAGAGGGCATATATCCTCGAGCATCCCTGTGTACTTCGACTTACGACGATGGGCAGCACATTTCGGTTGCTCAAAATAAGGCCCACACGATTCTCGTCAAAATAAATAATTATTGTTGACAAAAACACTTTTGCAAGCCGGATGATGCCTTTTCTCTCTCTCTATTGCTTTTGCATATGTGTACATGTGTAGTATCAACTATAAAAATACACACACAACTTTACTGGTACGTCACATATTTATATCATTCGTCAAAAGCAAGTTTAAAAGCTTTGACGTCTGACCGGCAGATGAAGTCTTGAGACGCCGACACACCACCCACTCAACTTTGAAAAAAAAAATTATTAATATATTGTGCCAATTAATCATAACATTCTTCGATCGGAGCGATGTTGAATGCAAAGTTTTGATTAACGAGTAAAAAATGAAGACCCCGTATTACCTGCAAAAGTCAAAGGAAATCTAAAAGTTATGCCAAAAAGAAGCATGAGAAAACTCTCTCAGATTGTCAAACAAACCAAGTTAATTAAGAAGTTGAAAAATTAATCAAATATGATTAAAATAAAAAAATGATATTTAATTTTTCGATAATTTCAAAGTAGAATTAGTTTTGTCAATTGTTTAAAATTATGTGTGATGAACAATTGTAAAATAGGAATTGGTAGGACACATAGTGGTATACAAGGTTTTTTACGTACATATTTTTTACTCAACTAATTAAAATAGTTCGTAACAAATTGTGTAATTAATTTGAATATTCTTCTTTGTATGTTAATGCGTAAGTTATCATTTAAACATTTTCAGCTGCACCCAAAATAAACTCAGTACTTGTAATTTTATTTAACAAAGCGAACACAACACCTCATCATATTAAGTATTTATTTACATCAAATTCTATTTACACAGTTGAATTTTTATTTCATCAGTAATCAACAGTTATTACTACTCATAAAAATTGGTAAAATATGAAAATATATGTATAAAATTTCAAAACAACTACATTAATCCGAAATGCGTTAATATTTAAAAATAAATAATGTTAATGGTTGTTTATTACGTTGATTTGGCTAGTTCGATCAGAGCTAACGCCGCGATCCATCGTTTCTTTTCCTCCGTGTGTATCTTAGCTGTAGTGTAAAAGGATGTGGGCAATAACTTCAATGGTCTTTTATCACTTTTTCGATTTCTCTGGTACTGCTTTAAAATGCTCTGGGTAAATACAAAATTTTTTGAAATAATAAAAATAAAAAAAATCAATCAACATAATATGTAAAAAATCATTTTCCATCTCATTTTTGAAAAGTATGTACTCAATACAACAGATCATTAAACTAAATAGTTGGAAAAAACGAAATTATCCGTGTTTTTCGCGATAAAGCATGAAATGAAAAAAAAAAAAAAAAAAAAGGCTTACTTTGTTTCCATTGAAGGTCGAATGTGTTTTTTTGACGTGTTCTTCTAATTCCGTTCCATTACCAGCGTTTTTCATCTTTGTATCATTATTATTATCACCGTTTAAAAGCTCAGGGTTTTTGCTCATTTCGCATCCCAATTGTAAACTTTCAGTCCCTTTTTCGGCTCCGTTAGGCTCTTGGTTGTTCGGTTTGGCATCATCCTCCTCATCGATGACGATGATTTTTACATCATTGAAATTCACTGCGGCTGCATACGTGTGGTCGAGCCGGTGTTGATAACAACTTGAGTCGTTGTGCCTTTGCCGAAGCTTTTGATGCTGTTGAAACTTAGCAAAGCCACGTGCACGGACGCTCGACGTCGTTTTCTTCCGCACACCTATAAATATGCATACATACACAACATTGCAAAATTAGAAGTAAAAAAATAACGAATCATTATTAAATACCAAAATGTTGATTTTATTTTTAATATAAAACTTTTAAAAAGTATAATTTATACATAAATATATATCCTACGTATACTATACTGTTATTGTAATTACATAGTTGATAACGATTTTTCGGGTCACCGATGTAAAATACTATCAAAGGTTAGGTTAAAAATAATTATAATAATATCATAATGTTCATACTTGGAAGTTTAATTTCCTTTGAAGTTTCACTTTTGTCGCTACAGTTTTTGTATATCGAGGCAATTTGCATTTTCTTGATCAAATGATATTATTTTATTTTCAAAAACTTATATTATTATTATGACGCAGGTGAGTTTCGAATATCCCGTACATGCATATTGTGTAAGTATTTGGCGTAAGTATTTTTACTCGCGTTGATTGAACAAATAAATCCGTCGTTTGTTTACATAAACCTAACTTTGAATTTTCGATCGATCGGAATTTCGGTATCTGCACTTATACGTTCGAAATAATTTGTTTTGAGCAATTTAAAAAATAAAAAAGTAAAAAATACTTTTAAAAATAATTAATATACTTAGCTTAGTTCGTTTTTCCTCTCAGCTTGTAAATACAAATTTAAAGCTAAATTTACTGTTGCAAACTGTCAGTGACATTGTTTAAAATATTAAAATTCCCAGTGTTTATTCATTTTTTTAACTCATTAGTACTCTGATAAACAAGTTAAATATTACTAAGCAATATGTAAATAAAAGATCATCATCGAGCTATTAGCTATTATTGACTTTATTGACTACCGGCAGCAGCGGCCAGGGTGTACTTAAAGTGTGTAAGAATTAAGAATATAGAATCGAGTATACATTTACATTTTTACATATGTAAATAGACGCTGCGGCACTGTGGTAGGTTTTGTTGCGCCGAAATAAACGAACAACAACAAGTACAGAATTAATTAATTCTATCTATTGTAATTAATTCTATCTATTGTAATTAATTCTATCTATCCGGATTCCGGAACAGTGTTGGCCGCGATGGTGGAGTAAAGCCTTTAGAGAAAGGAAGCATAATTTTAAATTTGAATCATGTTTTACTGTGTGGTCGTTATAAAAACTTTAAAACGGGATTACATAAATACTGTGCTCTGTGTTTGCAATCGTCTAAAATATTTAGCATCGCAGACGAGAACAGTAATTTTTTATACAACATATGTTTTGTTTATTTCGAAAACAGTATACACTGTAGTAGTATAGTACACTACAGTGTATGTTATACACATAGAGGTATAAGAAGGCAGTTATGTTATTGGTCGAGTCATACATGAGATTGAATCAACTGTAGGATTCAGGACGAAGAAGTAGCCAATAACGTGGCTTTGGCAACAAGGACAGATGCCCCGTTACACTTAGTTATGCTGTCGCTGCCGCTAATGGGCTAGTATAGCGCTTTTCCCCTCTATTCTTATACCTCTATGGTTATACACTGGTAATAGCTGTGCATAACACTACTGTCGTCTGCTTTGTTTGGTACAATTGAGACCGGCATCAGCGTCATCTAACGGGACTCGTACTTCCGAGAGTTCCGAGGTTCCGAGTTCCGAGTTCCGGCTTCCGGATAATTAATATGGTTTAACTTTCCATGATTCGGTATTCGGTATAGTTTTTTTCTCTTCGTCTCTGATAAACATATATAATGTATTTTGAACTGGATTTATTATTTGGTGTAGTTATTTTTTAATTTTTACTCTCAGTGGTTCTTCTTAGAATTAGGTAAGCAATGTTTTTTTTATTTTTTATAATAATTATGAGATATATTTTACAAATGTCGAAATGTAAAAATAATCAGATTTAATTATATTTTGGTAGATTAGTCAACTTTTTGTAACATCATTTTGATTGTTTTTCTCAGATTTGTCAAGCATGGACTTCAAGGGATCAGAAGAGTGCACCAACATTTCAATCAAGAAGAAGGAAACGAATTACATTGTCTTCAACATCAACTACTCCACGATAAGAGAATGCACGGGAATTGAGTACAGGTCGCCTGTATTCAAATTTAAGGATTCTCCAGCAGAAGAGTGCTACATAAGTTTCATATCCTCGTCCTCGGAGAAGAAGAGCAAGTATGGTGCTAAAAACGCAGGTATGACCTTACATTTCATGCGCAACGAAGTTTTTCACAACGAGCCGTGCACCTATCAAGTAGTGGCAAGCATTTTACACAAGCCAGAATATGGCACCCACTACTTTCAAAGCCAGCGTTGCGGTACCAATGAGTTGAAGCACTCTTTATTTTTCAACTTATGTCAGCTTGGGAAGTCAGTGAATAAAGACGGTCTAGTACAGGTTTGCTTTGATACTACTAGGTTTTCTGTTGGCGATTCATCTTCCATTGAGACATTTTTACCACAAAAAGCATTTTACAGTGACGAGAAGCTATTCAAACTTTATTGCTTCGCTTTGGAAGATAGGTATACAGATGTCACCCTAAAAGTCGGTGATGAAGAGATTAGAGCGCATAGAAACATATTAGCTGCTCATAGTTCAGTTTTTGATGCTATGTTCAACAGCAAAATGATCGAGGAGCAAACTGGTGTGATACCTGTGGAGCAATTCACGTCCCATGTAATAAGAGAGTTGCTCTATTACATGTACACAAATAATGTACAAGATTTATCAACAATGTTTAATCATTTGTACGAAGCTGCCCATTTTTATAATTTAATAGATCTTGAGAATCTGTGTAAAAATTATATGTATGAAAATATCACAGTGAACAATGCAACTTTGATACTACAGATTGCTGAGAAATATGACGTGAAAAGTTTGTTGCGCAAAGTAAAAAAGTTTATTTCTGAAAATGAATCTCAGCTGATCAATAATTCGGAGTACCTCAGTTATTTAATGTCTGGTTTAAACGTTACTAATGTTGCCAAATGTCTCACCATAGCTGATAAGTATAAGTTGAAGGATGTAAAAAACCAACTGAAAGAATACATCAGGGACAATATCAAAGAAGTAATTAAAGACTCTAGTTATAGATATTTATACAACACACACATGAATTTAATTTTAGAAATCGACGAGTTTATGGCAAACCATTATGACAATGAACAATAAGTATTATGAGACAAATGTACGAAATAATTTTAAATAAATTTATATTTTTTTTCAATACTTGAAAAATTTTATTTCTATGACACCCTTAAGCTTATATGACAGTATGTACAGTATTCTTTTTTTTTTCTTAGCTTAACCAATAACATTAAAAAAATATCGCACTGTACACAAAATCACTTAAATGAAAATAAGACAAAATATTACAGTATACAATATTCCATATCAGACATGAAAAATTCACGCATAACTTTTGATGATTTAAGTATATCTTTTACCCAAAACTATAAATATAGGAGGTCAATATTCGGCTAGAAGATGAATTATAAACCTGCCGCAAACAGCACAAACGATGTCCACTTTTTATTTTGTATTTACAATATTAGTTGCGGCTGGTTTATAATTGATTATATGGCTCTACTGTAAGTTGTAATAATTATTTGGATCAGCGCCATCTAGCGGCCGTGATTTTTTTGGCCAAAAATTGCTTCTAAAATTCTGTAGGAGAGCTTTAAGCAGTTAAGCCCTAGAGCAATTTAATCAATTATAAACCAGCCGCAACTTATTTGATAGATACAAAATAAAAAATCAACGTTGTTTGCATTATTGGCGGCAAGTTTGCAATTTATCTTTTACCCGAATATCGATTTTCTATATATTTATACTTTCGGATAAAAGATAAATTGCAAACTTGCCGCAAATAGCTGAAACATCGTTGAATTTTTATTTCGTAACTACATAAAAAGTTGCGGCTGGTTTATAAGTGATTAAATGGCTCTAGGGCTAAACTGCCTAAAGCTCTCCTTCAGAATTTCAGAAGCAATTTTTGGCCAAAAAAATCACGACCGCTAGATGGCGCTGATCCGAATAATTATTACTACCTATAGTAGATCCATTAAATCAATTATAAACCAGCCGCAATTAATTTTATAAATAGGAAATAAAAAGTGAACATTGTTTGTGCTGTTTGCGGCAAGTTAACAATTTGTCTTTTAGCCGAATATTGACCTCCTGTATATTTATACTTTTGGGTAGAAGATAAATTAAAAACTTGCCGCAAACAGCACAAAAAATGTTTAATTTTTATTTCCTATTTATAATATTAATTGCGGCTGGTTTATAATTGATTTAATGGATCTACTATAGGTAGTAATAATTATTTGGATCAGCGCCATCTAGCGGTCGTGATTTTTTTGGCCAAAAATTGCTTCTGAAATTCTGAAGGAGAGCTTTAGGCAGTTTAGCCCTAGAGCCATTTAATCACTTATAAACCAGCCGCAACTTGTTATGTGGTTACGAAATAAAAATTCAACGATGTTTAAGCTATTTGCGGCAAGTTTGCAATTTATCTTTTATCCGAAAGTATAAATATATAGAAAATCGATATTCGGGTAAAAGATAAATTGCAAACTTGCCGCAAGCAGCTGAAACATCGTTAAATTTTTATTTTGTAACTACATAATAAGTTGCGGCTGGTTTATAAGTGATTAAATGGCTCTAGGGCTAAACTGCCTAAAGCTCTCCTTCAGAATTTCAGAAGCAATTTTTGGCCAAAAAAATCACAACCGCTAGATGTCGCTGATCCAAATAATTGTCACTATTATAGTAGATCTATTAAATTAATTATAAACCAGCCGCAACTAATTTAATAGATAGAAAATAAAAAGTGTACATCTTCTGTGCTATTTGCGGCAAGTTTTTAATTTATTTTTTACCCAAAACTATAAATATATAGGAGGTCAATATTCGGCTAGAAGATGAGTTGCAAACCTGCCGCAAACAGCACAAACAATGTTTTCTTTTTATTTTATATTTACAATATTAGTTGCGGCTAGTTTATAATTGATAATATGGCATTACTGTAAGTTGTTTAGTTGTAATAATTATTTGGATCAGCGCCATCTAGCGGTCGTGATTTTTTTGGCCAAAAATTGCTTCTGAAATTCTGAAGGAGAGCTTTAGGCAGTTCAGCCCTAGAGCCATTTTATTACTTATAAACCAGCCGCAACTAATATTATGAATAGGAAATAAAAAGTAAACATCGTTTGTGCTGTTTGCGGCAAGTTTTAAATCTATCTTTCATCCGAAAGTATAAATATATAGAAAATCGATGTTCGGGTAGAACATAAATTGCAAACTTGCCGCAAACAGCTTAAACGATGTTCAATTTTTATTTCCTATTTACAATGGAAGTTGCGGCTGGTTTTTAATTGATTAATTGGCTCTAGGGCTAAACTGCCTAAAGCTCTCCTTCAGAATTTTAGGAGCAATTTTTGGCCAAAAAAATCACGACCGCTAGATGGCGCTGATCCAAATAATTATCACTATTATAGTAGATCTATTAAATTAATTATAAACCAGCCGCAACTAATTTTATAGATAGGAAATAAAAAGTGTACATCTTCTGTGCTATTTGAGGCAAGTTTTCAATTTATCTTTAACGTGTAAGTTGACCTCCAAAAGTACAGATATTCCACTTATGTGGTTTAATGAAATCGACTTATGGCACTTACTTAGTAGACGTTTATCTTACCCGTGCTCTCTTTACTAGAATGATAAAACTATAGTTGTAGATCACTCTTGTAACATACATTTTATAAAAAATAAAACAACACAATAAACATAAAATGATTAAAGCACATCAGGTAAGCAAGTTAAAAATCTAAAAATACTATGATTACTAACGTGAATTTCGAAATATAATGTAAAGGATACTTTTTTAACTTTATTTGACAGCCAAAGAAAAAATTAAAAGTGTGTTTTACGGATCAAGTTCACAGTCCCATTGATGATCATGACACTATCAATGGTTCCATCATACACTCTGTAATAATTCCAGACGAACTGCTATTAAGTATATTTTATGCAATGGATGCCAAAAGTTTGCTTCATTGTCACATGGTTTGCCGGCATTGGCGTTATCTCATTAGAAATCGAGTATGGTATAAAAAAGCAGAACTGACAGTTGGTCAAAGTTTGCCACTTTCCGACAAAATTCCATGGACTGCGTATTATTTCATTTGTGCCAATAAGCCCTTTTACAAAAATTTAGTAAAAAATCATTCTGGAGAAGAAGGTTTATTTAAATACTGGAAAGTAACTGACAATGGAGGAGCAGGCTGGGATATAGAGTGTCCCCCTCAAGGAGTCAAACCACTGCCAGCTGATCCCGTGTTTGAAAACAAACAGTTCTGCTTTGTCACATCTTTTGGAAGGTGTTGCATGGAACAAACAATCGATTTAATTGACGAAGGGATGAACGAATACTTGCTAGATTTTTTGCAACCAACGATTAAGGTTTGTTTGTTGCTTGAAAGTTGCATTCAACCGTGTCATATTTTTCAAATTGTCACTATTACTTGTTTTCAAGGTCAGTGAGTGGTTTTGTAGTCGGCCTAATGTACCAGCAGTTTATGATTGCACCATTAAACTCTTAAGAGAGCAAAAATCAGACAGAACAGCAATGGAAGTATTGAATTATACTAAAATTATTGAAAAAGACCAAATGAATCAGTGGTTTAAATTCTGTCACGAATTTAAAGATTATGGAAAAGGGTTGAGAAAAATTAAATTCTGTCATAGTGGACAAGATAGATCTTACTCAAGTGGATTTCGTGGCAGCAAAATGGCTGGGGCAAGTGTAAGATTAGAACTAAATATCTAATTTACATGGATCAATATATTATTGCATAATTCAAAAATTCTGCTGCACGTAAATAGACAATATTAACTCTACATACTACATAATTAATGTGATAAAATTCTATGGTAAAAAATATTACAGTAACAGTATGGTACAAAAGTACAAATTATATTTTAAGAAGATAAGATAGAAGATAAGAAATCGATAGAAGATAAGAAAAGTTATTATACTCACATTGAACAAGTATCAATTTTTAAAGTTTTCATTGTAAAATACAATGTAGTGTAGACATATTTAAAAAAAATAAATAACCAATTTTTTTTACTTAGGTTTATTTATTTTATACAGAATATAACACTTTTGAACATTCGACGTTCGTTTGGATCTCAGTACTTACATGCATAATCACAGTCTAACAAAATTATTGCATACTGTTCATTTTCATACTCTTAATGTATTTGTGTAATTTTAATAATTAAGAATATTTATGTTCTAATTGTGTATGTACAAATTTAAAATCTATATCAAACATATCGAAAATCCTGAGCTAGGATAACTTATTTTAAATAATAATAATCCCAAGTTTTTTTATTTAAGCAATCAACTTTTTTGTTGTACAAACTTCGATTAAAAAATGCTGATTTCGGTAAATAATGTAATTTCTTGTATTGTACAAAAACTAATTCATTATCTATTAACCCTGTTACACTTTTCCATAGTCTAAATTTCTAACAGTATAGAATTTTATTGTAAATAATTCTAGAGTAACTTTTTATCATAATATCGTTACATCTACTTTTAACATGTAATATACTTATATTTTTCTCTACCGTTATCAATCATTACATGATACATTCAAACTTTGATATTTATTAGATTCAGATGGATGACACGCACTTTCATATTTAGTATTTTAACAAAATAATTTTATTTCAATGGAATTTCTACAAAATTATATTAAAATATGTGCACCCTACTGTCGAAATTACTAATATCTTCAATATTTTATTACAATACTGTTGCATGTTACACAGACATATGATTATTTATTTTTTTATATTAACCTTGTTCTACAACAGTATTACATTAAATTACTTCGAAATGAGCGAGGTTCATTATACAAATCTAAGTTTTTACTGCAATAATAATAGATTTCTTATATGTATAAAGTTTTCTTGTAACTAAAACTGGCAAAATTGATTTGAAGTGGCTTCGTTGTTTTCTACCCAGTTGCTGACGTGATATAAAAATTAGTGATATTGTAAAGTACCCTACATTCAACAGTAACAAAGAAGTAGCATAGTTAACGATCTTATTTAAAAAAAAATCGTGTTTAAAAAAGGTTTTTTTCAACGCGCTGTAACGTGAAATTTTACATCAGAATGATTCATACTTATAAATGAAGTGCTGTCCGTAATTCATAGATGCACATAAAGCTTTTATTTTTATGGAATATAAAATTAATATGCTGATGACTTAGATTGTATGAAGACTGATAAAATCAAATCATTTTTTTCCCTTTCAATGAATAATTTACAGTTTTTTTCAAGCGATACCACTTTTTAATTCAAGATGTGGCTGAGTAATAAAATTATTTAAAAAATGGGTAGAAAATTAGATTCACCATTGACATATCCTGTTAGAGCCTCTTTTGTTTGGTACGGTACTAAACGAAGCCACGTTAACATTTACAAAAGGCTTTCAAATAAAAAATAATTTATGGCACATATAAAATAAAATAAAAAGTTAATGATAAATCTATTTTGTGCATACAAAAATATATCTCTAATGCACATATTTAAAGTGGCAAATATGATCTTTAATAAAACCTAGATAAAGTTATGCAATTTCAGCAGATATTTTCTACATAACTTATTTGTCAAGTCGTTGCAAGGAATTTTTAATTATTATTATTTTTTTTTATTAATATTTTACCTACATGATGATACGACTTCACTAATAACTTAAATTACTAAAAGCATGGAAGCTCATGTGTACTTTATATAAAATAATTGTCAAATATCCAAAAAACAATTTTTAATAAAAATATAATTTATACAACATTTAGTTTTTAAAACATCTAGTTTTTAGATAAAACTAGATGGATGAATGTTGATATTCTATTGATGATTTTACTTTTTTTTTTTTTTTTTTTTTTTTTTTTTTTTAATGCTCAGTACGAACTAACAACATTGTGCAATGTATCACCTATGTACTCCTTTTACTGGTTTTAAAAATATCGAGCGTTGGGATAAAATTTATTTATTAACTTAACTGAAATTCGAAAAATCTGTTTTTAAAGTAATAGATGGTGTAGGTACTTTGAGTTGAGACTTAGTAGTTTCTAATGTTTTCGTTTGTTTTTGAGCTTGTTGTTGATGAGTCAAACGCACGGCATTTTCAAGCTTAGTCTTCAACTCCGTTGACTGCGACATCAAAGTTTTAAATTCCTGAGAATTAAAAAATGCATCTAATAAGCTTTTATTCCGTACGTACATTTAAAAAAAAAAAAAAATAGGAATCACCGTCCAGACCTGAGGATATTTTGGTCCAATCTTATTTAACCACTGGAAGCTATGTTGATGAAGACTAATTTGATGTTTGGTGCCTTTTTGAAGTTCATCTCCTTCTAATAAATAATTTATTAAAACTGGAACCAACAGCGTCAGTATTTGGATACCTATAAAACGGAAAACAATATTTACTTTTCTGTTTTAAATCATACAAAAAATTGAATGTGTATGCAGCGTGAATTCGTGACAAGAGTATAGGTTTTACATCGCAGACGCAATTTTCAATTTAAAACAAATAAATGTTTTTTAATAAAACTGTTCAATGTAGATTTACATATATGCCTATAGGCGTGATAAGCAGAACGTAAAAATACACTTTGTAAGTGTATGTTGGATCGTTTTATTTTACCTTGTAAAATGTCATCTGGTGGCATGAAACATGATTGAAACGGATAGTTTGACAAACAGATGGAAAATTAGAATACGAGTTAAAAAAAATACTTACGTCGCGTAGGTTCTGCTAATGCGATGAGACTATCGACCGTCGTAATGCATTCCAAAGTGAATTGTAATTCCTCGTCATTTGTTACTTGCTTGCTCTGATCACTGTACAAGTACTCAACTATTCTTGGAGCAAGTGCGTGAATGTAAGGCGTACTTATACTGCGATCTTGTTGAAGAAAGATCGTTCTTAGAGTTTGCACGCATTTGAGTCTTATCTGTACGGTTGTGAAAAAAAAAAGAATTTATACGTTATATTTGAATAAATATTAATATATAATGACCCCACCAACTTACATAAATATTTTCAGACTGAATGACAAGACGGAAGTGGTTTATACATGGGAACTGTAAGTTTGGTGGACTGACGACTTCTGGTAGAGCGTGAAGTACGAAAACAGCTATGCCCAGCATCATGGCAACCTCGTCCATTTTAGTTTCGTCGCTCCCTGTAAGATATTTTTATTTTATTTACAAGTTTTAATGAGAAAATTTTATTTATTATTTTTTTTTTTCAAAGGGAGTTCTTTACCAGTTTTGGCGAGGTCTATAATTTTTGCAAGAGCGCTTTGCAAGTGCGCGGTCCACTGATTTTGACTTCGAGGATCCCTGGAGTATTTGTGAATGGCAAGATTCTTCAAGCAATGTAGCGCTGCGTGTACCGGCGTGTCGGTACCAGTTTTAATGTAGTTGTTTTCAGATCGTACCGCTGTTTCCCTAACAACACCAGTCGTTAGGTACAAAAGTGTCGGTAAAATCATGACGGATCCAGTTGGCGAGCATAGATTTGGAAGAGTTTCCATGACTGATAGAGCGGCGGCAATGAGCTTTCCGCTTTCATCGGTGGGCAAGTAGCCTCGCTGGCTTAAAATAGCCGTTGCTCCACCAGGATTAGGATTTAACGGTGGTATTTGACGGACTAATAGGCATAGGCACACTTCTAGAACTGCAAATACTAGTGACTTTCCTGGCATCAGCTCGGAAGCATCTTCTCCCTCGCCCAGACAGTCTAGCTCAGGTACGTCCTTCGTTTCATCATCATCCGACGTTAATTCTATATAAGATTTTTCAAAAATAAAGTATCGTTCTTCAAATACATTTTTTTCTCACTCCTCTAAGGGCCATACTTTACCTCTTAATTTAGCTTTTTTCCTCTCTGTCAAGTCTTCTTGATTTGCTTTTATAACTTGTTTCAAAACTTCCATTACCATTATTTGAATTGAATAGATTTCGTTTGTTAATAGTAATCTGCGCATAAATATATTATTACATTCAAAACTTATCTAATGAGTAAAAACAACCTATCTATAATTCGATTTTTACCTGTGAAGAACATTACAAAGTTCAATTGGAAGAGATTTATTGACAACAAGAACTTTCCTAGCCCACAAGGAGTCGAGTAAAGTATACAGAGCACTTAAACAAGTTTCAATGTTTTGGGTGGATTCAGAAGAACGTGGGCTGCACAAAGCCTCCATGCAAATGCCTATATCAAACAAATTGATTAATACGTTATTATTGATAAACTACCAAATTTATTTCAAAATGCGAATATTTTATACCATATAGTAAATGAAATCGTTCTTTATTTGAGCCAGTCTTAACAGTGTGATTATTATTAGTTCCATCGGATTTTTTGGCATTTAAATCAGTAGTCTCATTTAATTCAAAGCCTCTAACGTTGAGCCAAAGTGTCGCAGCATACAAAATTGGGGCCCACGAATTTAAATAGTAAGGGCGAGCTAACTCCATGGTATCCGTTGTATAAAACGCTCCACCATCGT
Organism: Copidosoma floridanum; assembly: GCF_036245765.1. NCBI lineage: Eukaryota > Metazoa > Arthropoda > Insecta > Hymenoptera > Encyrtidae > Copidosoma > Copidosoma floridanum. The sequence goes on along the minus strand of NW_028321891.1, from coordinate 10,191,363 downwards.
GTGGTAATTGACTCGCAAATTCTAAAAAAATAAAAAAATAAAGTTGAAATAAACATAAAAAGTGTAAAAAAGTGAAAAACAGTCGTTTGATTCAGTATTAATAGTAAAATCACTTACCAGGAGGAAGAGAGAGTAATGCGTGATCTCGTAAAGCTGCAAGCCAGTGTTGGCTCAAACTCGGAAGTTCAGGCTGTACTAGACTGAGCAGACTTTCATTCTGAAACTCAAATTCTCCGAACCCTTCTCCATCTTCCTCATTATTTTCCTGATTGTTATTTTTATTCGTAATTTCCCTATTATCCAACGCTGATCCGTCTTTTATCATCGCTACGACGTAAACCTCTGCCCAAGCTTTCAATATTGCCAGTCTCTCGAGTGTCGATAGACTCTCGTTGTACAACTGAGGACGCGCGTGACCTTCTCTCAATTTTTCTAAGGATGACACCAGGAGCTGGTGCACTCTTCGTAGATCGTTAAGATCACGTGCCACGCCACTCCCGATCCAAGCACTACAGGCTTCGCAAGCGGCAGCCGTAACGTGAGGTGATGTCTCCGCGGAAAATGCTGGCCGCAACGCGGCTCCAACCTAATTTATTATTACCATTATTTTATTTCTCTATTAGAAATCATGTATGTACGCGATGGCACGTAGATCGATAATATACCTGAGCTTGGAATTGTTCAAGTAAAAGGTGACCAGGAAATTCTGGTTCTGGTACTTTGGCGAATTTATCTATGGTTTCCTGGAGTGTTTTCAATCCTTCCAAACGAAGAGAGTCGCAATCGCTCGTTGCCGCCATGAATGCCATTCGAACTAAATCTGATAAATACAAAACGAGGAAATCACCTGAAAAGAGGGTTCAAAAAAATCGTTATAAAATCTTTATTCTGTAATCTTTCCTTCAAAATGGGGAATGAAGATTAACCTTTTCCTTTTGTATTTTGCATCTCCTTAGCCATAGCCAAATCAAAATGCACCTGCTTGTCGTTTGCGCAGGCAGTAATGATACGTCGAACGCATTGAGCTGCAAAGACTCTGGTCGGCCAGCGAGGTGATATCATTTGACGCTGTTTCGAAGATTCATCAGCGTGAAACTCAGCCTGATCATCGTCGCCCTCACCATCTACATTCTCGTTATCACCAGACGTTTCCTCAGGATTTATATTAGCTGCTTCATCAAGTGTACTCGATTCTAGGATTTTGTCAAAGTGCATTTGTAAGTATGTTGTTTTAATTAAAAAAAAACCTAATAGCATGCTTTTACATCAAAGCGACACATTTGGCACATGATTAATATGCCTCTCCATATACCTGTAGCAACCGTTAGGACATCTTTGCAAAGCGACAGCCAGGGTGACAGGTTGTTTGATGCGAGAATTTGGAGCATGCTGGTCAACGTGTCGTGGATCTCCTTGATCAGTTGACTGTCCGTCTCGGTATCGAGCATACTAAAGAGGACACCAGGCAAGCCTGTTTCCGTTATCACCAGACCCTCGACAACGTTTGTATCGCGGCTCTCATTTGCCAGTGTCATTGCGTGCTCGCAAACTTCTTTTGCTTCACGCTGCGCTAGCTGTCGTAGGCAGGATATCGCGGCTTTGCGGAGTAGCAGGTGATTGCTCGACAACGTTCGCTGTAATTATTATTAATTAAATCCTTAGTTCAGTACACAAATGCGAGGATTTTTGAAAAAAAAAAAAAACTCACGCATAGCGTAGGAACGAGGGAAGAAAGATTGACGTGGCGCGGTGCGAAAAGGTGCAGCTGCTGGAGGCATCCCGTTGCTTCGGCTTGTACAAGAGAATCCTGGTGGTCCTGCATAATGGCGCAAGCACACAAAAATGAGGAGCGAGCCATGCATATTGACGAAGTGTTTCCTTGAAGCTCGGGTCCGATGACGGTGATAAGTGCTGACAGAACTTTACCGATGCATTGGTGGACGTCGATATACGAATGCGGAACATTTAACAGAAGGGTCAGACAAAGAGAAAGAGTTGGCTCGACGTAGCCTCGGAACATTGGCCCTCCAGAATCAGCTATCAGAGCTAGTGCATGCAATGCCCACACCTGAAAAACAATATTAAGGTATAATGCACATTGCATATATCACAATTTACACGGAGGAATCAGTATCACGACTCACTTGCACAACGGGAGACGAATTATCCTGAGCGAGAGCAAGTAAAATGCTGACACTAGTATTTAGATGTTGACTAGAGCCCATGCCACCGACATACTTGTGCAAACAACCCAGTGCTAATGAATGGCCTGTTCGAGTGACCACATCTCGGGCCGATTTTAAACGATCGAAACTCGTTTGCGCCATTTCCGCGGTGAATTTGGCATCGGAAATGACCTGAGCCATACGACCTACCGCTTCACCGGCAGCCCAGCGTAAAATTGCATTGTGGCTCGAAAGCGATCCCTTCAAAAGTAAATGTAAGAATGTAAAACGATTTAAAGTCACTCGGTCATGTTTGGAATTACTTTTCACGTACTATGATGAGATTTGTGGCTGCCTTTTTGACGTCCTCCTGGCCAAAGCCGGTCTTGGCCTCGTTGAGGCCTTTTAGCCCACTGAGCACGGCTGTAAAAACGTTCATCTGAACTGCCTCTTGTCTACCCGACTTGGCGTGCTTTATGCATTCACTGAAGTGGTCGAGCATTTGCAGCCGGTGTTTGTTGGCAACTCGTGGAAAGATTTGTCCAAATAGAGATACTGACATGTCGATGACTGCAACGCCCAAAGGTAATGGACCAGGCAGGGATTCGTCCTACAGTGGAAATAAGTATTACAAGTTTTCTAAAATAGAAATTGAACAAAGAACTTGGTATTCATCTAATGTAACTTACCGCTGGTATGGGTCTATAGAGGCAACATGAGTTGTGTTCCAAAGCTCCGGATCCAGCCGCGCTATTGGGCTGCAACTAATTTCAGTAAATTATTATTAACACACGCACATGCTAAAAAGCTGTAAATTAAATTAAGTCGTAATTAAAACTAAAAATAAAAACAAAAACATGAGTACTGTGATTGCTGAAAAGTAATTAATAATGGAACTAAATCATATTTTGTAATATTTGCTACTACTTTTTCAACAAAAATGAATCGAAATGAAAAAAAAAAAAAAAAAAAAAAAAAAAACGAGCAAGCTGGTAATTCTTCTAACGTATATACAAAGGACAACAAAAATGTTTTACATAGTGATTAGGGTGTAAAAAAAGTTTGTATTAAGCTACTTGATAAACTGAAAACAAAACTCAATAAACTACACTTGAAGTTCTCTCTCTCTCTCTCTCTTGCAAACCACATTACTCACATGTTCCAAATCAGCTTTTCTGTTAGGTTCCATCTAAATACGAATAAAATAATCTTAATGTCTAATGAACAAAAATAACCGTTCTCTCTATGAAACTTTTTTCCAGTAATACAATAATTTTCCAATTTTTTACTCTAAATCAAAATCAAGTACCTGGTCTTCTATTGTGCGATGATCAGTCTCTTGAAGCCAAGTTCCGAGAATAACTGAATCGTTAGCATGACACACCGTTCGGAGTAACGAAGTTGTTGTTGTATTACTAGGGTTGTCTGCCAGTGTGAATTCCGACACTAACATTCTCAGTAGATGAGTGTAGGAACCTACATAACAGCAAAAAATTGAAAATATTAGTGTCAAGTAAAAATTTAATAGATTCATAGAATAAGTGTGAATATTTTATTAATTACTTTCAAACGTGTGCGGCGGAAGTAACAGTAGCGTTTCATAGAGCCTTAGACGAACCATAGCTGTCAGAGCCTTCAATTGCTGTTCGTAACATTTTAATACGGTCGTCATACTGAAATCAAACACAAATACAATTTTCATTTAAAATTCCGTACAAGTGACACTCGTCACTAATACACAAGCATCAAGTACGAAACGCATAAAACTCACTTAGTTAGCATTCCAAGAGCAGATTCGATAGGTGAAAGCAGTCGCCTCGTTATGTCGTCGTTGACCAATTCAGGACAGTGTAACAGGAAGCTGTGCATCGCAGACAGCGCTCCAGCACGACCCTCTAGTGTCACTTTCCACGTAAACGCGTCACCTCGCGCCTTTTCGCTCTCCAATTCCTTGTTGGAACGCGGAAACGAGTTTCTCCACAACAGCAGCATTCGAGGCAAAAGTCCCTTTACGACGGCAGTTCCTGAGATACAAAATTTCACACTTGAAATTTAAACATTTACTTCACCCACGATGTATTAAGAAATATTTCAGCAGTTTTCTCTATACCTAAAGTCATTATAGCTCCAATGAGAAGCCATCCCGCGTGAGTTCTGTCCCAAGACAACCGGCTGTTTTGACTCGCGCTTCTCAAAAGCTCTTCAGCCGTGTTGAATATAATCTGAAATCATGTGAATGTTTAATCAACAAGAGTAAGCAAGCGAGCTTTTACGCTTATACCTTTCCCTTGGTATGCGGGACTCCAAGTGGTGAGAAGCGCACGCTGCCCAAGACCGCAGCCAACGCACTGCTGTAGCCAGTAATCGCTTCCGGAGAAGATCTCATGTTTTCGATACTCTCTACGCATCGATCAATCAACGGAGTAATTTGGCTTGGCACAGCCACGCAAATGCATCTCAAGCACCAAGCTGCAGCGAGTCTGGCTGCTTTGCAAGGATGCAATAGCACAGTCATCGTTGTTTCGATGAGATCTGTAAATTTTTATCGATATGTTAGATTCTTAATTCATTTATTTTCAAGGACTTTTGTTTTTAAGGATCTCTTACTCAAGGATTGGTCGTTCAAGATGTTGGAAGCAGTCGTTCCCAAACCAAGAATCAAATTTCCCATCTCTTGCAACGCGCAGACTAGCAGGTGCTGACCAAATAATGTCTCCTGGTTGCAATCTTTTGCATTCTCTGGACTAAAATCTGCAACAACCAAACACCGAATTACAACTCTCGAATGTACTTATTAATTTGCACAACTTCGAATTCTTTTCAAATGAAAAATGTACAAGGTATATATACCAATGGAGTTCATCTGTTTCAAAATAATATGGGCTATTTCCTTGCAAGCGGCTGCCTGGGCGCCCTCGCCAAGTAATTTGCCAATGGTGCCCCTCAACATAAAATTAATGCATTTCCTCGAATAAACGGCATCGACATGCGAACTGGCGGCCTTTGGATTCGCAACGAGATCCAGTACGTGTGCTACAAGTGTTCCGATATGGCGCTCGAGCCATGTGCTCCCCAGCATTTGAACGAATATTACGTACGCCTGCAAAAATAATTTATGCATTTCGAGGTCGAATCTATACATAAAAATAAGAAAAAAAAAAAAAAAAAAAAAAAAAAAAAAAAAATTATAATAATAGTAAAAAAAAACAGGAAAATTTTCAAGTATACTGCAGACGTACGTGTGTGACTCCAACTCGAACTTCGCGATTTACGCCGGAGCTGCCCTTGATTATTTCTCCAGGCCCCTTGAGAAATCCGACGCCACCTCTCAGGAATCCCGACATCAGGATGTTCAGTACCTCCTCCAGCTTCGATATTTGCTTGATGTTTTTGTTTTGAACGACTGAAACGAATAGACCGGAGTATTATGTTTTAGAATCCAACATCTTTATCATCCTCCAAATTATCATCACAGATAAAAAAAAAAAAAAAAAAAAAAAAAAGTGATGTTTCGTGGCTGCTCACCTGACGGATTCTGTCCCTTCGGAGCCGGCAACTGCGTCATCGCGACGAGGGTCCCCAGTAACTTGGCGACCGCGCACCTCACCTCGTAATTCGATCCTTCGAAAGCCCGAAAGCAGAGAGTCGCCACGCTCTCGATTTCCGTCGTGTACAAAAAGGGCGCGTGGTGCAGCATTTCCAAGATGCACTGCAAGCAATCCGTTCATTACTTACTCCCAAATTTTCACGCATCAATGGAAATTTAAAATAAATTCCTTTTGAGGATTAGACGATAACACATTTATGTATAAGTAGGTACTAACTTTAGCAGCGGCGCATCTCACAGCCATAACGCGATCGGTAAGGCAATGCCTGCAAACCTTGTAGATCTCTTTGTGGACATTTGTTACTGCGGAACCCATGCCCGCGCAGACCTGGTGAAAAAAAAAAAAAAAAATATACAACACGCAAGGTCAAAGTCGTGGGATTGGTTGTAAGAGGGGAAGAAGACTCTACAAGTATTTAGAAAGCCGTAGAATCGCAATGAAAGCCGCTGGTAGCGTTTATTTACCTTCTCCAGGGTATGCATGATCTCTATCCGCGTCTGGGATTCCGCGTTACGCAGCGATTTTATCAGAATCTGCACAGTTTCCTCGTAAGAACGGCCCATCATTCGACCGAGTTTCTCGTACATGCACCCGACGCAGCAGATCGCAGCGCTGATACAAAAAGCATTCATTTTTATTATTCGCCAAATCGGAATTTTTTTCTTCCATACACAAAAGTGCTTCACAAATTTATCGATGGATTGATTCAATGTGTAAGTACTCTCTGGTTTGTGATGATAAAAAAATAAGAAACAAAACAATGGCTCTATTCAATTTGTGTTGCTTTTTTCAGAGCCATCTAAAAATAAAGTAAAGCGTCAATTTTTCCACGAAAGACATATACTCCAACAATAGAGCTTCTGCATTTACTTTTAAATCTCCCCTAAAGAGAGCTTACGTAAATGTACAGTCCAAAATACAGAGGTATCTTGTGAAAGCTTGAACAATCTAAAAATAACGAGTTCTCGCAGCTAATATTCTGTCTACGTGCGGGAGTGTGCACATGTTATTATGTGTGTGTATATACATATACTGGATCTCCAGCCGCAGCAAACAGCGTTTAATTAAGTCAACATTGAACGATTTAATTAATGAAGCACACAGATGATGGTGTATAATGTATGGTACTTGTACTGTGCATGATATGATGTATTACTAACAGTTTGGTGGGCAGAAAGCTCGGCGAGTCATCTTTGTTCTTTAAAATATCATTGCACTTGTTGACGGTGTCGAATAGTAAAAACGTATCGCCAACGCTGAAGAGGGTCGCGAGGCACCTGGCTATCAGACGCCGGGTTGGCGGTCCTGGCGCACCTTGCATGTGCCTCGTCAATTGCTCGACTAGCTTTTGCTGACATCCTTTTATGTCGTTCTGCGGAAAAATTATTGATTTTTCTCAAGTTGCGTCAATTTTTTTAGAATTCAATAATTTTTTAACATTTTTTTTTCTTTCTAACATCATGCAGATTCAATTGATTTGTTGCGTTACCTTTTGAGCGGCTACTAGAACTTTGTCCAGGAATCTTAGCCATTCGAAGACGAAAACTGGCCTCTTTGCTTCAGGAATTTGATTAAGTGCATCCTCATTGAGGGTCAAACTATGACTCAACTCCATCATTGTTAATACGTGCTAATCCAGCTAAGCTGTTTCAAATTACAAGAAAAGTTCATCTTGCAGTCAAGATGTGTAAAATTTTTTTTTTGTGTAGTTTTTTTTTTTCGAGTTGAAAAAATTAAAAACTTTTATGATAGTGATGACAAATAAAAATTAATCACATTTTAAATTAATCAGTTTTCTTATAATGTATCATAGTAAGAAATTAAAATAAATCGTTTAATTCATTGGTGTCGTTTCTCAAGTTCAAGTAAAAGTAGTACAACGTTTACAACAACTTTTATGGTGTTGAGAAAATACAAATTATTTAATTTGAAACAAGTAACAATTTTTGTTTTTAAAATCAATAGTAGTGTTTGTTTCAACAGTTAGTATAAGTTTCGTTTGTAATGAAAAAAAAAAAAAAAATAAATAAATAATAGTAATACAAAATTATTACTTTTAATATTATAACATGATGTATTTAAAAATTTTGCTGGAGGGAAATGTGTAAAATCTATTCCAAACAGTTGGCATTACAAGCATTTTCCAAATTTTTGATGAGGTTGTTTGGCATAGCTTCAAATATTTTTTGTATGTAAGATGTCTCGTCACAAATTCTTTATATTAATATGATGCGAGTCTAAAAAACGTTATTGACTATTGAACGAAAAAACCGAGTATTTTCGCATCGTATAAGTTCTCAACAATATAGAAAAGAGCAAACGTAATGAAATAAAAGACCTACTGCCTTTTACGTATGCACAAGTATGTATGTACATGGTGTACACAACACAAATACACACACTTTTTTGGCGTAAGTCACACACCATAGCAATAATGATTTTCCAGATGAATAAGTAGGTCATCTGTTGGGTACACGCATTAATCATCACCACCACAGAAACGTGAAACAATAACTCGAGAAAAAAACAATGGAAATGAAAATAAATAAACTTAAAGTCAGCCCTTAATAACAACAAGCCTTGAGTTAATCATTCGTTTATGATTAATAAATGAAAAGAGTGATTCTAAATAATTAACTAACCTGGTACTACACCTTCTCAATGGAATAATGACAAGATGCAACAACAATAGCAGCAATACAAGCTGGATTGCTGGGGGTATATAAGCAATATACAGCCGTGCGATCGATGATGAGAGAGCCGACCCACTCTCCAGGCCGTCCTCTAAAACTCTTGTTCTCGCTGTACACTATTCATCATCGTCGTCGTCCTCGTCAACTTCATTTTCATTGCAGTGAAAATATCATTCTTTCATAATTTTTTTTTTTTTTTCTTATCGTACACGCGACAGCTTATAGATAAGCTGATAGTCGCGCAAGAGCATCTCCAAAATTTACACTGGACACTGGCGCACAAAAAACACACAAACTTCACTGATTTCACTGAATTATTTTTTATCTCTGCGACAGTGCGGCTGCTTATAAATACAAATATGGGTAAAAGGAAATTGAGCCGAGCGCATAAATTTGTTCTCCTCTCCTCTCTCACTTGATCTCCTCTATTTATATTTACTCGGGAAGAGCATAAGTACTACCAGGTTAAAGAAGAACGTGTACAGAAAACTTGGGCTTTGTATTTTGGATAGTTGACTTCGACGACGATAATATAAGTTCAGCAAGTCACATGCAGTTTAACCAGATACGAGCTTAGCAGCAGATATTCGGCGGATGTAAGACGCGAACGTTTTTTTTTATCTCCATGTTTCCAAGCTTAAGGGATACTTAATTAAGTGTACATTTCAGAGTCGAAATGGCCATCACATACTATGGGCTGGCGGCGATTGCGGAATACACCCCATGTCTATACTTATCCGTCCGAACTCTGGACTCCAGATTCCAGATAATCCAGATATGGACTATTGACTGATATGGAGCAGAACTGCAGAAGCTTACGCACATATACACACACTGACACTACACACACACACACACACACACACACACACACACACACACACACACACATTCTCGCACAGTAAGGAACCTGCTATACCGACGATTAAAACCCACACACTCCGCTATATCGACGGCAACACTCCCAACACCCTGTCGTACCGACAGTAGATACGCAACTACTTTAAAAACGATCAGCGCCGTCTATCGTGTCCGATCCCGAACTAAAAAGTCCGCTTGGCTGGTTATTTTTCCAGTTAGTCCTCATTTTTTCGATTTTCGGTCACTCCAGCCTCCAGCCCCACCCACACTCTCGACCAAGAGCTGAGGCCCGAGGGTAGTAAAAAATCTAAATCAGCCGTCACTCACCAAAATTGAAAAATTTCATGATTTGTAAAGATCCAAAATATTTTTGTGATATTTCATTCTGGTGAAGAGTTATGTAGTCATTAAGGCAGTACCATGTAGTTGATTTTATAAACTAGCCGCAACTTTAAGCAACGGTTAGAAAACAAAAAGTTGCATTATTGTTTGCCATTCGAGGCAAGATTAAAATTTACCTTCTACTTTAAAATAACCATAGATTCATTTTTTTTAAGGTCGAATTCCAAGCTCTTGTTCTATTATACCCACTCTAACTGAACCAGGATAATTTTCAAGGCATTAGGATAAAAGGACTACTAATTGAACATAATTTGTAAAATTAGTAAAATATAGTTACGACGAGCGACAAGGCACGTTCATCCACTTCAAATTGATGTTTAGTTACATTTCACCAGTGACATAAACCCCAACACCAGAGTTTAAAAGCGTCCGGAGTCTTCACGAAGCCTCGAGATTTCGTGAAAACTAGATCCTGAGCTCATCGAGATTAGGCACATTCGAAAATGTCGGATCCTATTGATATTGGAAAAAATGCTCTATTACAGTTGCAATCGGACTTTGTTCTATGTTTTTAAACTACACGTAAGTAGATAGTACAAGATTAACAAAGAAGAGATCGAAAAAGAAAATAGGGATGGAGAGAGGGAGGACAAAAAATCGTAAAAAAAAGAGCTTTTTCGTGCATACGTCATTTTACCGTTTGACGCGCACTGCCGCTAATATATATACGTATTATGCGATCATCATAGTCGGATAGTCGCTGGACAGTATGTATGCAAGTTTCTGACAGACCTCATAAATTTTTTTTTTACATCGTTCCGATGCCATAAGGCTATACAGAGGGGTATTGGCTCATCGAGACTCGTAAATATTTTTTTGTTCGTTGCATAATATGTACGTATACGCTAGAAGAAGGTGACGAACCGACACTTTTTTTGCAAATCAATGAATGGATAGTAGTGATGTTACCGGCTCTGACGTTACTTTGGTAGTATCATTAAAAATTTTGCACACATCGTTACTTATCGTAAATTTGTGTTGTACATAGCGACGCACGTACACAAGTATATATATTATATAGGTAATAATTTTTCAAAATTTGTTCGAATCAATCAATTAATACCTACACGTCCATAAACACATCAATAATGTATATAAAGTTTGTAGGTACAGAGGAATACGCAATTTCATAAGATTGTTAGTTAGGGGACTTGTAAGTACTTTATCATGAATAAACATTCTCAAAAAGTGAAAACTATATCGTACTTTGGATTCTACATTTTGCAGCCACGTGTTATTGTTTTTTTTTATTTTTATTTTTTTATTTTCAGCTTAGGAATAAAAAAAAAAAATAAAGTTATATTCTGAAATCGTAATCAATATGTCAATAATACGATCGTTTGTGTATTATATTACGTTTTATGATAATTGTAATATCATCAAATTTTTGTATGTATTCTTGTCAAGTTTTAATTATAGTGATAATTAAATGTTTTTTTCTAAATTAAAAATAAAAATTATCAAGCCGTATCAGTGTAAAAAACATGTTTTTAAACGTTTTAATTTGTTGCATATGAATTATAAATAAGTAAAATAATGGGTTATATGTTACATTACATCGTGAGATAAATTAAAAATATAGTACATGTACAGTTTTCAATTTACTCGATGATTTTTTAAAAATTATTTTCAAAATTTCAGATATATTTCAAAAGTCTATTATTTATAAATGTTTGATTTTTGTACGGTATACATTTCAAACACTACTAAAAACAATTTTTTTTCATTAAAAACAATATACTTGGATTACGAATGTATATGGTGTTGTTACTAACAATAAAATATTTCAAAAACTGTACTTGAATAATATAATTGAAATTATTAATTAGAAGTAAATGTGTATATCTAAGAATAAAAAAATTATTTGTTCTATTATATAGAGAAGATAATAAAATAATTGTAATTGAATTTCAAATAAAAATAATGAAGAATGTTTTTAATTCCTTCTTCTGATTTATCTACTCCTCGCCTTTATATATACGGAAAGAATGGAGTTTTTATGTTACAAAAATCACAAACAACAAAATCTCAGATGTAACAAATTGGATAAATAATAGGTTGACCAATTTCTCTTTTTAATCGTGAGTATACACATACCTGCGCCGATCGGAAAAAAAATCCTGCGTGACCCAGTAACTTAAACAGTGACTGATGAAAGTTAGCACGTGTGACAATAAAATTTATAAAGTCAGCGAGAAAGTGCGCCTATGCAGTTGAACCGGTATTTTTTTTTCCTTTTTTTTTTTTTTCATCCCAGAAATGCATCGGAGACACCAATGAAATCGATCGCAAAACTATCTACGCGGAGTTCCCCGCATCAGGTGGGTCCTCTGAATACAAGACACATAGTTCACCAGAAAAAGAGAGGGACAGAACGCGAGGTCCGCTGATGTAATCGGTAGTACGTACGTGTTCTTTCTCTCCTCCCGTGTAAGTACAACATTATACACCACGCGATCTCGTAATACCACTCCATACGTAATAATATATGAGTTTACTTTGATTACCGGCCACGAGCACACCTGCACCGGCTTATTTGCGTATGCTCGTTCAAATGTACATTCCTATACGTGAGTATTTTGGGGATTAAGTGTGTTAACAATACCTACATTAATACAGACTTTTGTTTGAAAAATGCCTTTTAACATGTATGCAGTTATATATATATAGTTAGAAGTAACGGGAGGAAGAAAAATTTGTTGAGAAACGCGTTTATTGCTGATATATGTTTATAAAAATGTAAACAACATTTTTTGCAAATCATCGGTATCAGTTTGTCTAATCGCAACTCATGCACTTGAACTGCGTACGAGTTCACAGTCATGTGTCTGATGTATACTCTGCGTGATTTTTTTTTTTTTTTTTTTTTTTTTAACTTGTATGGTAGGGGTTGTATCAATACGCGTACGTTTTCTATTTAAATTATTGCATGCACTTGTTTTTTGCACCAATGCAGGTAAGCAGTATCAATTGTGAAGATTTTTTTTTTTTTTTTTTTTATCTTTCAAAGAAATTATTGTTTCTCACAAAGTGCGCGCACACCTCACTCAGTGTCAATTTCAGGGCTGCTGCAAAACGGGTTTTATTTGAAGTCTGCCTCGCGTACGACTTAAAAAAAAATGTTTGGCAACGTTTTCACTGAATTTATTCTACTGTGTCAATTATACTTTCAGGCTTTCTTCGTATTTATATTATCACTAATCGTGGATATTTTTAGACCGGAGGAATACGTGAAGGTATTTTATTATATGGTCAGAGCATATACAGTAAACCTCTTAATAAAATACTATTTTTTGGGTACTTGAAGATATGATTTCAGAATAACACGAGTCCGGTGTCAGTTAGCCCTATCATGTATATGATAATTAAAGTAACAAAATTATTTTTGACTGAAAATGTCTATGCATGTACGAACTAAAATGAACTATGTTTAATGACGCATTTAGACGTGAAAATATCGAGGATTTTTACACGATGATTGAAACTTTATCACACGACCATTACTTACAAGTATTTAAACCCAAAAATTTGACATACAATCGACATTAATTAAAAAAAAAAAAAAAAAAATTCCTGATTGAAAAAAGTATTTAAGATCAAAAGCATACTATATGTAACACGTAAAAGCTGCAAAGTATCGGTGATCAACAAATAATTAGACCTGTCGGTGGCAAGTACAAATTTTCTCGTCAAAAAGAAAAAGTAACTTTTTTATTACACATCATAATTAAACATCCCGCAAACTCAACTTGAAATTACACGTCTAGAAGCAAATGGCTTTGATGACATATACACGTGCTCGAGCACACCACAAACATCGTGTTTACATATACGCGGGCTCTCGTCATTTTTAATCACATACTTGTGAAATATTAAAAAAACTCGTGGAAATTGAGAGAACCGATGGATCAGCATTAATATTCGTCTAGAAGAAAATTGAAACACACGACGAGCCGTCACTTGATTTATCGTCGTGTACTCTGTGATCTGATTAGCCGTGTCATAATTACGCGACCTCTTCATTATTAAAAAAAAAAAAGAAAAAAAAAATCATGGTAGCCAGTTCAGTTTATTTTTTCAAATGAGAGATAGTGTTTGCAGAGCAACAACAAAAGTTTTTCTATTATTGTTTGTAACGCAAACATTCCCTAACGATGATTATAATTAAAGGCAAATACAGTAGACTCTCTCCGCAGAGTCCATAGGCCAGAAGGTAATGAAATTCACATCCCGACAAATAAAGCAGCAGACAAAGAAAAAAAGATTTCATCACAGATGATATTAAATGTTCAAAAATCAAAAGTCATCAAGCATATCGTAAACACGTGCCACGAGTCATTTTTATGATTGATCGCACACCTCATTTGTACATGCAATACTTGGTCAAATGTTCACGGCCACTATATATGTTTAGACTTGATTCACGCCCAATAATGCCATTGAACGCCCGCGATCCTTGAACCAATTCAATGAACCTTTTATCGCAAAAAAAAAAAAAAAAAAAAAAAAAAAAAAAAAAAAAAAAAACCATCACATTATAATATGCTCTCAAAATCGTCCCCGTGCTCGTGCAAATTTTTTATTAGGCTTCGATCACACCAAAGTTGTAGGAATATTTCCCCTCGAGTGTATTTTCGCAACTGAATAATAACCTATATCCTTCATCCTCGCAAACGTACAGCGACCTTTGTGTCGATCGTTAAAAGTAGGACGACACTTTAATTATTACCACCGACCACTAGGTATATAGCCTATGACTTGTACAGGCTCAGCTTTTTTTTGTTAGATACAACAACGCATCTCGCACTAATGAAAGTTTAAAGTCAAGCGTGTAAATCCTCGTCACGCGCGTAAATAGCTATTTTATGTTTTTTTTGTTTTTTTTGTTTTTTCTTTTTCCTCTTCGCACCGAGGGAAAAAAAAGAGAGAGAGAGAGATGGATGTGTGATAATGGCGAGGACTTTGGTGCGCGCAAGGGGAGATGCAATCTGTGATTATCACTCCCGTGCAGCCACATTGTAAAGAAACGCGAGAACTTTATGTAATGACAAAAATTACAGGATTTTGCAAGAAAAAAGAGGTAAAGAAGAGAAAAAAAAAAAAAAAAAAAAAAAAAGAGCAAGAGGAGGTGCGCGATAAAAGGACCTTCGTTCGGTGAAATCCTGCTTGATATGAGAGAGTGCACAGGACTGCAGAGTCAACAGGCGAGTGATCCAACAGTCGTGGCGTCGAAAAATGCACTGCAGCGCGCGTCAGTTGCACCATAGATAATCTGATCTGCGTAAATGTCACACGAGTACCTATATATACGAGCCGCAGGAGTTGCAGTACCAGAGCTGCAGCGCGTGAGGGTCTGACGGTGTATGTATATACGTGTAAGCGAAAAATCGGTATCAAGGGCACTGCCAAGGCTATTTTATTCAAACTCTTGATACACGAGGCAAATATCTATACAATTATGTACAAAAAAATACGTGCACGGATACGTTTCATATTTTACACATGGACATGAATATTGACGAATCAATACGAATCAGTTTTTTTTTCGCTTGAAAAAGTTAGTCCGAAGTAGTTTTAACGAACCAGCATGGCAATTCACCAATTTTCGCTACAGTGCGGCTTTTCTTTTTTGGAGTTTGCTTTGTATCATAGATATAAAATACAGAAGCTCTGCAAGGGTCGAGGTGATAATGGAGATATCGACAAATACGGAGGATTCGTCGTCGAGAGGTACATTATGGGCATATCGACACCAAACCATCGCAATCGCAACGTCACGTCTCGTATATATATATGTATATATATATATATATGTATATATATATATATACATACTCACGTATACCAGTATCAGAATCCCTATTATCGTTTACAGTATACACAAAAGCAGCCCTGTAAACTTGTTCCTGACAGAAAATTAAATGGCACGCGAAAAACTAATTTTTTTTTTCTTTCTTACATCCCTGATGGAGTTGAGGTACCGGTATACATAGATTTATATAAAAAAAAAAATGAAAAAAAAAGTAGTCGATTCAAACTCTGTAATTAAATATTTCGTTCTACTAAAATATAGATCAGTCGTGCCCGAAAATCCAAACACACGCGTGTTGTATCGTTAAAAGGTGTGCGTGTGTAGGTGAAACGTTGGAAATGCCCGGAGCTCGACCAAAGAAAAAAAAAATTATTCACCACGCAGGCGTTACCCAGTAATTAAATCAATTATTCCAGGAACCGTAATGAAGCGACCTCAAAATTTTAATAGCCACACGTCGCGTTTGACACGTTAAAAATTCCAAAGTCTCGATAGGTATAGTAACGATGTAATAGTCCGTGGTGTGCCGAAAGAAGAAGAAAAAACTGTCATTGAAAATAAATTCCACTCGGTCGACGATCGTGCGATCGCTCGCTACTATGAACATGAGCTCTAGAGTCAATGGATCGGCATCAGCAACAATTCCATACGCGCACCGAGTGCGAAGTCGGCTCAAAATAAGAAGGTTTGAGGAGAAATAAGAAAAAAAAATTTTTCTCAGAGTATCTCTCAGCAGAGGGTGGGAGGGAAGAGCAGGAAGGAAAAGCGGGGGCAGCTTTACACGCGCGAGAGGCTGTGGCGGGTCCAGTGAGATTAGGAGGGAACAAGCGGGAGAGACAACTCTCTCGGAGCAAAAAGAGAGGGAAGTTGTCGTATATATACGGGCGTGCGAGCGCGCCACCAAAGCTTCTCTTTCCCTCTGTATCCCTTTCGGAGATTTAATCTGCGCCGAGGCACTGTGAGCGCACACAAGAGCGCGCCGAGATACAGAGAGACGACGCTCTGCTGTTGACGGTCGAAACGGTCGCTGGAAAGGAGCGCGCGCGACAGCTCTGATTTTTCTCATCCGATTTTCTCACCGATCTTTCGTCGAAGCACCTTTCGGTGGTCCCTTCGCAAGGGAATTTTAGGCTTAGCTGGACGATCGAGTGCGCGGTTTGCGCCGGTAGGACTCAGTGCGCTGATGGTACACGGAAATAGTGATGTTCGCGAGTTGTGATTGATCGAGGCGGAAAATCGGCGGGCGAACGTTTCGATACTTTCGGCTCTCGTGGGAGCGCCAGTGGGTTGCGTCGGAGAGAGACACACAGGTGGGTCAATGCTACGTATTTCATTGGTATTTTTCTCTTCTAGTACATCTACTTGAGATTTTTCAAACAATCAGTTGTGGGTGGAGTTGGACGTTAAACGTATTTTTTAATAGAAATTGAAAAAAAAAATCATCAACCCAGTTGAACATTACATAGGCAATAAGCAGGAAAAGGTTTTAACTGTGCTGTATTGAAAAAAAAAAAAAACATCAGTATGAATTCCAGAATTGATTATTTAATTATCACAATTTACTTACCAGTTTTCTTTGAACCATCTCGATCAGTATTTCGTATTAAATAAGTATTTTTATATTATTGTACTGTTTGCTAAGACGCATTAAAAAATATACTGTATTTTTACAGTAAATACATATTTCGAAAATTGATATTGTAGTCAAATAAGTATACGTCTAAGGTATTATCATTCGAAAAGCTTATTTTCTATTGCATAGAGGCGTAACTATAAAATTTACCTATATGTCATCCGACTAACCCTGCCAGTGGATGGATGGAAATAATGCTCTTAAAAATTATTTGAACTTGCGAACAGGTTGAAATTTTTATACATTTGAATTAAAAAAAATGTAATACCAAATTTTCATATTCAACTCTACTTTCATGCTGTGTTTATGTAAAGAAAGGAAGAAGAGAAAAAAGAAAGTTGAAATCAGAAGTAATCACCGAAAAACCGATCATTATCATTATCCGTACTCCGCAGAATTTATACCTTATAGGCATTATCATGCCAAAGACCCAATACTGATTTTGCCCCGAAACCATTAAAGTTGCGCGCGCGCGTTTACAACCGCACATCAAACACAAGCCGGTACTTTTAATAAGTATCGTATACAAGCAAAACATTTGTCAGTACGCGTGCGATCGACTAATATTGTCCTGGCATAAACATTACATACCACTACTATCAACAGACAATCGAGACTCTTTGATATTTTAAATGTAATAAGTATGACAAGGTAGGTATATACGGCGATTAGCCAGCACGAATTTCGTACGTGAGTAATCATTGCAACGACAGAAGCAGCACAGAGGCATGTATGACATGCAGGTATATGATAGCCCAACGTGCTGCTGAGGTAAATTTCTCAAGTGGCGGGCAAAGAGTCGTCGGTGCTTGTAACCATAAAACATGCCCCTGATGGTACCTATTCGCAAATGTTCCGGGAATGGCAACAACTTCTCGCCTAGTATATTATGGCATATTTTACATTATACTTGCACGTGAGATTATAACTGCACCATAGACGGACGATCGTGCGGAACTGATTTTTCATCGAGTGATTTTTTGATCGATGTGAGTACTATGTACTGCAACAATTTTTTTTTTTTTTTGTTAACATTGGAGCTGATACTATCGTGAAGCCATTACGGGTTTTAAATTTTTTATGGTTTGATTTGTGTTGTAATAACTCATAGTTTATATTAAACGAAGATAAATGTATCGATGACTCATTTAGTGCCTAATTTTCAGTTTCCTCCGATTAAAAAAAATGCAATACCGATTCGACAGCTTATTTTTCCAAAGATATTTCAATCGACCCCCAGATAAAATTCGTATAGTCTTTTTTCCCCGCAAATTTCAATGTATAACCGTGTAAACGTAAATTTGGACATGTAAATGAAATGGAACATTATGTTATCGGACAGATCTCACGTACTAATCTATTCCAAAGTCCAACGCGGGCTTATTATATAATTTTCCAGATTTTCTGTTTGCACATGGACAAAAAAAAAAGGAAAAAAGAAACCTACTCTCGTAAGGAGCAAACGGCGAAGAAATTTTTCATCTCCACCGAACAATCGGCCGTTTATTATTATTATTACTCCCGTTAGTTTTGCACCGCTCCAAAGATTCGGGGTCCAGATTAAATTAACGTTCGACTCGTCGTTAGGTGTAAACTAGTTTTCCAGCGAAAAAGGATGAAAAAAAAAAATAAAAAAATAAAAAAAACAACCGCGCAACTTTCACCGAAATCCGAAAAGCCCGGCTCGAAAACAATTTCCTCGCGTGAAAACCGGCCGATCGGCAAACCCGTACTTGTAAGTAGGTACGCGTGTACACTTAATCGCGCTCATCCGCATAGCGCGCTCTAAACTTCGATCGTGACGAATTTGATTATAAGGTTGTTACAATCTATAAGTAGGTACGCGCGCTTATTCGGCGACCCGCGTGTCCCATACACAAACGTTCGTCCATTCACTCCTTTTCTCCCGTACACGTGTAACAACATATACTTTTACGCGTGCCATAGTCGTATACAGGTGAAAGAGAAATAATAAGAGTGGGAAAATGTATAATGCACATGTGGCTGTGGTACTTACAGTGTATCGGACCCAGGTGCAACTGGCCGATGGTACGACGACCGAACGCGGCCCCTTGGCTCTCTCTCACACGCATAACCGGCGCTCTTTGGCAATACTCTGCACTTGCATAACTTTCTCTCTCTCTCTCTCTTTTCCCTACGACAGTAATTACTTACGTAATTTTTTTTTTTTTTTTTTTTTTTTTTTTTTTTTTTTTTTTTTCCCCACCGCTCCTACACCCAGATGTATGTGCTTGTCCTCTGATGCGTGAGATTCCGTGTTTTTGGGGTCCACTTCTGCACATGTTTTATAAATCTGGGTTAATCTGCTTTGTTTGGTGTCCACCGTTGTAGGGACCAGTTCCAAGATTTTATTTTGAAGAGAAAACCTTTTCTTTTCTTTTTTTTTTAACTTAGGAACAGGGTGATGGTGGTACTTGGTTTGGTTTTCCATGATGTTACACGATTTCGCTGAATTTTGCTGACAAATTAAATTATCTGGTTGATAAAAACGCTGATGTTCGAGTGAGCCCATGATTAAATACAACGAAAAATGTGTTTTCATTATAAATAAAGATTCGCCTTTCGTGACAAGCAATGCAGGATTTCAGACAAATTTGATTGAAAATATTAGCCGATTATTTGCTCCTCCTTTCTTCGATACATACTTATACCTATCGTGTCCATCACTTCGCATGAATTTGTATTACCTGCTACACTTACTATCACGCGAATTAAGTTTCCAGAAGATTATCAGAGTTACCAGTCTTGTACAAAATCATTGTAGTTGGAAAAATATTTTTTTCCTTTTGCTATTTTTATTGGTAATCGATACATTCGTGCATGATAATATAAATGTGCAGGGCACATAACATATTACATATACGTATGCATATTTTTTTTTATGTTTACAAAGATTGTTTTACAATATTTTATTTCCACATTCGTACGTAACTTTCGAAGGTCCATTCACTTTTAACGTTGGAACTAATTTTTTTTTTTTTTTTTTATCATGCAAACAAATTGAGAAAAAAAATTTCTGCTGTCAAAATTGTGCATTCCTTTTCGTTACACTTAGCTTCTATTTAAAAATATTACTTTCACCCGAATTTTTTGTTACAACAGTTGTTCTGGTATCAACTTATTAACAATTTTTCACTTAAAATTAAAAACAATTACTTTTCCGCTTTTTTGCAAATATATATTCAACAAAAAAAAATACAAATCTGATCCGATGTGTTTGAACACCAAATATAAAATCCAATTTTTTGAATAATTTTAACAATACTCGTAACCATCAGCACCAGTATCAAGTAACCCGATACTTTCGTTCAGTAAAATAAAAAAGTCGTATTTTTTTCCGAGACAGAACATCGGTACTCAAAAATTACTTCCTAAAATCAGTCTCTAAAAATATATATATATAATAATAACAGCTCTGCTCTAAGCAAAGTTGAAAGAAGTATTAGTCCAGTATTACGTCAGTGCTCGACGTTCGCACATAAGAGCCACCACCATCGTCGCCATCATCGTCATCATCATTCGGTCCAACTTATCTCTAGGAGTCAGTCAACAATCGCGTGCAAAAGATAGAAAAAAAAGAGACTAAATGACGCTAACGCGTATCTCTGGTACAGTAACCTTCATGCAGCTTCATCGCTCTCTTTTTCCGTCAATAATGTACACACACACACACACATCGGAGCTCATCGCGTTTTGTAACCGTCAAACGATTCACTCTTCGACGAGAATCAAAATTCACGAGGAGTGCGCGAATTAGGTATCTCCCTGGATAATCAGCCACGGGCATCCATCATTCCACGCCTGAAATGTAGGTACGACGAGCAGAGGATAATGAGTATGTTGACTCGAAAAAATTTTCAGTTGTCCGTGCTGGGACTGTCCGAAACTTGTCACTATGGGAACGATAATTTTGATAATTATGGCTTCGTGTGTGGGACGAAAAAAATGTATTTGTTGTCATGGTCGAATGGAGCCTCGCCGCGCGTTGTTTGCAAGTAAAAAGATAAAGCGTGACTCTTGTAATTATAAAAAAAGGCACGTTGTCAATGAAATTTTATATAACGTATTATTCATCGCAGTTTTGTTATACTTCGTGCAGAATCTACAAGTAAACATGAACATCGGCACGTGACGTGCGGCGAAACGATAGTTTTGCTTCGTTGCTCTTGTTGATTCGATCGATATCGTTTGGGCAGAGAAAAAGAACTTTTTTTTTTTTTTTCAATATCTCGTACAATGGAACAAATATAAATCGGGGTGTTGTTTTGTACGCGTTTTCGTAAATATAATACGTTTTTTTTTTTTTTTTTGTTCATTTGGGTTACATCATGACGTGTTGTCGTCTGACCGAGAGTGCCGGAAGAAAACAAAAATATTCATTAACAATCGGCGCTTTTCGAACGATAAAGTTTCAACTTAATAAATTCTTCTGGTTTGATAATTGAAAGAGATTTTTTTTCCCCCTTCGTTTCGTCCAACTTTACGGAGACAACGTAGTAATGCCTACCGGCGATACGTGAATAACGTGTGCAATTACAATATCGAGCAACGAGTGCAGTGAATGAAATTTTGCTTTGGGATTTTCAATGCAGTCGGAGTGTTGTAGGTTACAGGTTTTTCACTGTACCTTCAGAAGTACAGGTTCAATGATACCAAGTCGTCTAAATTTTTTTTTTTTTTCTTTCGACTGTGGAGAGAAAATGGAATATTCTAATAAATAAGAGCTACGCGACGCGCGCCGTACATTAAAATACGCACTTGTTTCTGCAATGCGATGACATATATATATTATGCACACATGTATGTACATTGGGAAATCGTCACGGTATACACTGGGACATTACGAATTCATTTGTATGACACTTGGGATGGAAAAAAGGAAAATTAGCGCGCGATGGAAATGCCACTCCGTTTAAATCGGTTTTAAATTATTTATGAGTATTATCACTCGATAATGGGGATGGGGAAGTAGGGGAGGGGGGGCACTCGTGGACTTTTTGCCGCGGATTTTTTTCCCTTATGCGGAAAATGCATCGAGAACCGATAAAATCGACAAATACGTCGTTTGCATTGATCAAAAGGCATTGAGTGAGTCTTAAAAATCGGCGATTAGCAAATTTTCACAGTCGAAAGAGAGAACGATATTCAGTTGTTGCGACTCGCGAAAGTCATATCTTTTTCTTAAAATATACTCCAGTATACAATTATTAGCCTTGAATTACTGTACTTTTCAACTTTGTTAAAAAAGTTATGTATGTAATAACGTTTTGAAAACATTAAAATTTTTCGCTGTTTCTCAGGACCAAAAACTACTTTTGGATGCTTTTTAGGTGAATTTTCATGTAACGAGTCGTGGCAAAACACAAAATTATTGAAGGACTAAGCTATTTTAAGATGATTCCAGGCAACAATAATATTGAATTTCATTTATTAAAATGATATAGTGAAATTACCGTAAAATTATTGGTAAAAAAATTAGACCACTATGGCATGCAAATTGACTCAAAAGGAGTCCAAAAGAGATAACTATGCATTCTTCCGTTGTTGAGATGAGATAAGGAAACGTACATCGAGGCGAGAAGCAAATTAAAAAAAATTCCTGATGTTGTCCAAACGTATACCGACACCAGGAAGTTGTTGTCTTCTATTGAGTTTCGCAACGTTGTACGTTATGTTGCGTTAAAAGCGGAATGCCATACGAAACGAAATAATAACATTGCAGTGCGTATATATATTTTAATATTTGTTCCAGGTGACGGGAAATTTTCGCAAGGCCATTGAAACCCACGGCGACCATGAAGTCCCCCATCGAGATCCAGCAGTACCGAAGTAAGTACACTTTGTTTACCCACAATAATACGCTTGAGCAACCAATTTAATGTGTACCTATATATACTTAGCATCGACATTTATACCTTGGGATACAGGCTAATTGTACTATATATGTAGGGAGAGTCGTACGAAAAACGTTGAACTGCGCTCGACGGAGATACGACGAATCCCGAGAGTATCTGTAACTAAACGGTTGTGGAGAAATACCGATGCACTCGGCGTTCGAGAGGCGACACTTTGACGATTAATCGCCGGTCTCGTCTCTCGAGCGCGACGGCTTTTCTTCCGCGCAAATGCACGCGGCGCTTGATGGCGGGGGGTTTGTTGTTATTTTTGCGAAAGTTCACGACGTTGATTACCGATGACTTTGAATTCGCATTTTTATTCACCAAATGTTAATGCACTCTCTCTTCTCTGCGTTGATTTATCACACCTCGTAAATATGAATCCCGCCTTTTTTACAATGCGAGTGTCATCTGCACCAGCTGTTGATTTATCACTTATTCGTTTATCGGGGTGCTATTTTTGTTTAATTTCAATGTTTATTCAACTTTTTCTTTTTTTCTTTTTTTTTGTTTGTTCCGACTCGAATGTGGTAAATTTGGCAAATATCCGATGTACAGTTATTTTTTATTCGAATAGTTACATATTAACACGAAAAGGGATGCAACAGGTGATAAAATGCACAAGAGGGTGCACACAAATTGTTCGTTATTGGCGATGACATTTGCCTTTGATGAAAATAGTTTTATAGCTAGAACTATTTCCCGTGTGATATCGGTTACAACAAAATGTAGCTGGCGACTGTGGCAAGAAGTAGTGAATAGGAAGGTGTCACTTTCTTTTATTGTTTTAATTCGTTCAAACAAGATCTTTTTTTTAAATTTATTTATTTTTTTTCCACGTAACATCAAAATGTGGAACTATCAACTGGATGAAATTATTATGTGGCACTGAAGTGCCATAGTTATTTTTGAGAAGAAACATATCGTTTGGCTCTTTATGCACGGCTATCTTGGTCTGGAATGTAACGCAATTATGAATCTTGATGCAAACTGGAGGGAAAAGTTAGAGGAAGAAGCGTTTATTTCAATAACTTGATTATCAACCGTTGCAAAGTTTATTTCGAAGATTCTAGAACACGATACTCTTTTCCGTTTATTTTAAAAAAGGCAAACGATATTTTTTTCCAGGCTTTTTTTTAAATATGCACGTTTGGACCACTATCGCGCGGAAAAAACCGTGGACTAATCGATCAGTCTCGTTAGGTAAGAGCTTGCAAACCCCTGAATATACTTACTGCGTCAATAAGAAGAGATGGTCGAAAAAAATGACAATGGCACATCCTATTTGGACCGATGATACTGACCACTTACGCCGAACGCGTCAACATTTTTTTCCTCACCTCCGATTGTTGCGTTGAACTTGAATCTCGCCTCAGGGACGTGAGAAAAAAAAAAGAATCAACGAAATGCAGTCCAGACATCTTTTTTCAAGAACAACAATAGACACCGGGTATAGCAAACCATTTGGCCGAATTAGCATACGGTTTGACGGATACTTTCGTCGAACGCTAATACCACGTCCATTAGTCGAATACAATTGGTCTCACTAATCGGGGGGTAGCTTACGAAACCGATTACACAATCGTACAAGCAAATGTACTGCTAGTGATTAATCACTCGTTAGATCTTGATCGCTAAACATCGCGCGCGTAATCACCAAAGTTCGTGAAGAGCTCGAGCACAGGCGAATCGACGTCATTTCCATGTTTGGTTTTCCAAACCACCCGTGGGACTCTTTGATCACGCGGAATTTCAATTAACGTCAAAAAAACAAGCGAATAAAAAACAAAAAAGCAACGCAAAATTGATGAACGTCGGCGGTATTGGCGAGCGAAAGCAAAGCGGTACACTGGAAAGTGCATGTATTCATGTTCAGTTCAATGCACCTTAGCACACGTATACCTGCAATGTGGTCATTGTATAAAAATGTACGGAGCGAGAAACAGTAAAAAAAAAAAAAAAAAAAAAAAAATAATAATAATAATAATAAATAAAAGTAAAAAAGTTCAATAATGACTACGTGACTGTGCTGTACGTGTATTTTATGTGTGCTCATGCTGTAGCGCGTAAACTTTATAATATACGATGGTGCGCGAATCATTTATGTTTCCATTGCGTAACAGATTAGAATTGGCTGCCATAAAGTTGAATAATCGACGGATTGCTGGACTGCATTTTTGAGTTTTGTTGCTGATACATAATATATAATGTATAATGTACGCATAGCTACGTAATTTTGCGCTTCGGGATGATATCTGTACAGTGTTTTAATAATTGCCGATGGTTTGATCATTTATCATCGTTCCTACGATAACTGGTGTAAAACTTGTGTCTGGCAGCAGTTGCGTGTTATATATACTCTGTGCTTTGGATAAAGTTCGCAAGCGCGAAAACTACATTTATTGCACAGCGGTAATTATCACTTTATAAAATCGTTATCGCCGATCGGTAACGAATACGCAACTTTGATGATTGTTTTTTTATTTGTTATTATTTTTTTTCCCAATCAATCAGTGCAGACGCAGCAATAAACGACAGGCAAGTCATAGATCACGACAAGTGTAAACATAGTTTTCCAGCTGGAGTAGTTTCTGGAATGCCTCGATCATTCCTACATCTTTTAATGATGTAATTTAAAGTTTTTTTTTTTTTTTTTTTTTACCGATTGGAGAAATTTCCACTCCAAACTCAATTCGCGACTACAAGCAATGTAAACGAAAAAATCCTCCTCCCCTCTCTTACCTTGTCCTTTCAATAGCAACCTATACTGGCTGTCCTTTCCAGTTGCTCTTCTTTTTTTTTTTTTTTTTTTTTTATCCTTTGCTCACAATGTGGCATGTACATATAGTTTTTGCTCGAGGAAGGAGAAAAAAAAAGCCACACGAATTTCCTTGAATGAAATTGATGCGTGTTCGAGGACCTCATGCAAATGGAAAATTTCCATCTTACTCGGGCTCGCGCGAGTTTGGGTTATCTGTATGGGTACGCGCGGCGATTTTCATTAATGAGTTCGAGGTCGAGGTTAATAATACGCCGCAGATCGAATTTTGACGATCTTTAAAAGAGAGAGATGTCGAGTTAAAAAAAAAAAAAAAAAAAAGTGACGGATGGAAGGCCAAAAGATGGATGAGTGATTTGCAAAGTCGATATATGCGCGTGATAAAAACAACACTTCAATGGCGCGGCATCGTAATTATTCCTGAAATTTTTGTCCGTAGTTGGTCATCACCTTCTTGTCCCGCACGAGTAAACTTTTTTTTGTTTCTTCCTATACCTTAGGTTGTCATGTGTATAGTAATGGCGATTCCAGTCGTTTCGTAAGCCAATTCTTGTTTTTTGTTTTACTGAAAAAAAAAAAAAAAAAAAAAAAAAAAAAAAAAAAAAAAAAAAAAAAAAAAAAAGGTATTGAGTCACTTTTCGTATACTTTGAAAATCCTTTCAATTTTGTATTGAAGCAAACAAGACCCGGCAGCTTGTCTCTCTGGACCACACTGCTCTTGCTCCAATTAACCCTCGCGTAGGTACTATGGTCCCTGCAAATTCACGCGATGTCACATAATGCCCGTGTAACAACGTGCCAAATGACGTTTTTATGTAAGCCAAAGCCGATACCTGTGCCCGTAGCCTGTGGGGAGCCCCGATGTATCTGAGTCAAGGTAAGCGAGTCCAGGAGTGCACAGACAAGTGTGTATATGTGGAAAAGAAAGAGCGACGCGTGTCGGCGGGTAGTTTCATACTGGCCGGCTGGTGCTTCCTGTTGACCTGGTAATTGGCTGTAAGTTATGTGCATTTTATACGAGTACGTGGACGCACGACCGGAAGTTCAAGGTTTTGGGGATCGGTTGGGCATCACTTCGTCTTGTTGGCTCAACGGTCGGAGTAAATTGTGTTGTTGCTGTAAATAGTAATGGAGTATCACGTAGATAGCCGTGATTTTTTCTTTTCTTTTTTTCTTCAACAACTGAGGTTAAGTTCGTAGACAGGCTGATATTTAACGTCAAGTTTGACGCATCGGTATTGAGGTTGAATCATTGGTAATTACCATTACCAGCCTGCAATTTTATATTGTTTTTATGGGGTATTTTTTTTTCCATGTTACTTGTATGCACATCTTCTACATTTTTACTAGAGCAAAGTGAGTCTTGTGACTTATAAAAAAAAAAAACACTTGTCACAACAAACGATTCTTGATTAATACGGAATAAGGGTGGTCTAAAGTATTTTACGTCATTGTCATGAAAAAAAAAAAAAATTCGCTTTTCAGCTATAATTTTGACAATAGACGACTTTCACACCAATACGTTTCGACAAAACTCTTGAATCTCCTATCCTGAAACTTTTTTGTTAATAACACTTTTGTGTGAGGAGTTCTACATACGTTAAAAATATCCAAAGTAAATAAAAAGAGTTAAAAAATTGTTTTTTGTTCCCATAAGATGAAGTAATTAACTTTCAGCGACGAAAATACAAAAGTTGTAGATCAAAGAATCAAAAAGAATTTTTTTGCCAAAGACAGGAAAACAAACTAACATCATCTGATAAAGTGTTGAACAAAAAGTTTATAACTCAATAGAAAGTAAAAACTATTTTTGCAGAAAACATATTCATATTATTTTGTTTACAACGCAATTATAACATTTTGTAACACGAGCATAGATTTAAGTTATACCATTTGTTTTATGTCTGGCGTGTACCCCTTGTATGCAAGGAGTTATTTTCTCCAAAATTTAACCACTTAATTAACTGCGAATAAATGTTTTTAATCAATCATTTGTATTTCAAAGTACCGGAGTTTCTCGAGTAATGAACGTATGAGTTAAAAATTTAAAATAAATTCACACACATAGTGTATCATCCGTAAAAATGACGGATACATCTTTAAATGCAACCTATCCTCTTTAATTTTGTTACAGTCCTTTGCAATGTAAATTTTTCATAGTAATTAACAGTGTTGTTCAAATAAGCTTCATTCATTTTTTTTTAATCTTAATTGTATAAGCATACATAAACATGCAAATATGCATCATTATACTTTATCTCGATCGCATGAACAATGTTTTATATAAATTATTGACAAACATCGAAAAAAAGTCACGGCAACGCTCAGCGTCATGGGTACATAGTTGTTTGCATTGACGTGGTCAATGTTGTTCATTAGGACAAGTTAGTTGCAAGGAAACGAGATCTGAGAAATAAGAAAACATCGTTGCTTTCGAAGTTGGTTTGAACTTCAAAGCGATCTAGAGCCATCCATGTTTACAACGATGTTTTTATACGAGGCATAAATACTTGGACATTTTCACGAGAAGTACGTACGCTTTGTTGTTTTACCATCGTACTTGCATTATAATTTTTTTCAACCAATTTAATTAAATAAAAGCCAATGTTTTTAACAAATCATACGTTTTAAACATAAGTATGTTTATTTGTTGTAATAAGTAACTCGTTACAACTGTCATATGTCTGGATGAAAAGTAATGCTTGGAAATAATAAATCGTCTTGTAAAATATTTTTCCTTAGGCAATATTATTAAGATGGTTGTATCACGGTGTTTAAAGGATTGATAGTTTAATTAAAATGTATAATCATTGTAATTTTAAAGTAGTTGTGTCACAGTCGTGAGATAAATTTTCAACTTTACGTTTTCCAAATTCATCGATTACCATATCATTTATATGAGGAAATAACATCATTTATTATGAAATGATTCAATTAAAATCCAATTTTAATAAACCTAGACTAATACTTACGCTAAAAACCTTTAGTAATCCAAAAAAATTTTTCCAACCTATGTGCTAGCTACTATAGCCTTGATGAACTTTTAGTCGTATTAATTAGAGTTTTTTAATTAATTGTAGTGTTATTCTTTTGTATGAATAATGCAATGAGTGAACAGATTAGGAGAAAATTTTAAAGAATCCACGATTTATTGTATTAATGTAGCAACAATATGCACTGGTCTTGACCAATAAATTTTACTTTTTGATGCATCTACCTTATAAAGGGTACAAAATACGTCTAATTTTGCAAAAATTTATTAAAAAAAAAAAAAAAAAAAAAAAAAACACATAAATGTATGTTTTTAATTAAGTAAAAAAAATGCAAGCTTATAATACAGCCTATCACATGTAGATACGTTTAAGATATAATTAAAGCCAATCGACAAATTTCATTGCGATGCAATAAGACTTTCACCGTTTTTTTTTTTTTGTTTTTTATCTACGATAACGGCGTTATTGGAAAAACTGCAGAATGTATCGCGATGTATCATGAATTTATTCCAACTTGGCAACTTTTCGCAACGTAATTTTCTTCGTTGTACGTACAAGCGTTTCGATAAGCAAACTGAACATAAAAAGCGCGAAAAAAAACCAATAATATTTTATTCATCGAATCGCACAAAAACGTGTATCTCGGAATATCTAGCCACCTTAATTTAGGAAAATCTATTTGAATGAAAAAAAAAAAAAAAAACATGCCAACGCGAGCTTAATTGGCAGTTATACATATCCTCAATTAGTCAAATATGTTTCATCGGACGACGAAATTTGAATAAACCGATACGTCGAATGGAAGTGTCGTTCATAAGCCGAGCGCACGAGGAACCGTGCACGTATTGAAAAAAAAGCATGCAGTGTACATGGGGCCACACTTGAGTCGTTTTCGGAGCCAAAAAAGTGTGACGTGCGAAAATGACGTGTCCAGTTAGTAAGTCATGATATATACCTACACCGTAGGGCTCATGACCGGCAGCAAAATGTGCGTTCACCAGTGGTGTAACCATCACGTGTACGGTCGCATGTATCTTTTCGAGTAAACACGCACCAGCTCCGGATCCTACCGATAGACGCAGTTCATTCGAGGCGGCAATTAATGGAAATTTATGAAAAAGACCCTTGGACGCCAATGATCGCGCTTTGCTCTTGAGAAACTCGCGAGAGGGAGGAGAGGAACTGCCGATTTTTTGCAGACTCCGCAATTCAATGTTATCGGTAGAAAGTACCGCAGTTTATCATAATTCGACCGATTTTTTTCGCTAGGCGCCGCGTAATCGATTTGTTATATAAATAAACACGCAATACATCTTGTTGACGCTGGTGATATTGTGCTGAGTGGATGTTTCAAGAAAATTGACAGGATCGAGAAAGTCAAGTTTTTCCCCACGACTCGTGTCCAAGTTTAGCTTTTTTTTTTTTTTTTTTTTTCCCCAATGCCTTGTAAAAAAGCTAGCAAAGCTGAATGATGGTTGTCTTTTTCTTGTGTTTCAGGGTGCATCCTGTTGTTTCTGATCGGTATCACCTGCAGCATCGTCGCTCTTCTCATTCACGTAGTCGATCCCGTAAAAATGATTGTGCAACATGTGAGTAACAAAAAAAACTGGTTTGGAAGGATTTATGTTTATTTCTGATTCGATGTAGAGTGGCATTTTTTAACGACCGTTTTTTTCTTCTTCTCCCCCTCGGAGAGTCTCATTCAGGTCTATTTCTATTCTTCATCTCTTACCTCATAGTTACCTTCTCCGTGGCCTCTCAAGCTGCATTGCTTAGACGTCCCGCAGAATTCACATTTATCGGGGGATGGGGAGGGGGGAAAGATATACAATTTTCAAGTTATGAGATGATTGATTGTTTGATGTTTCAGAAGTTGAAAATGTCGCCAACGTCGTTGACATTTTCCATTTGGCAAAAGCCACCGATCGCAGTTTACGTCTACGTCTATATATTCAACGTGACCAACACCGATGCGTTCCTCAGTGGCGAGGAAAAACTCAAGATCGAAGAAATCGGTCCCTTTGTTTACCAGTAGGTTTTTTTTTTTTTTTTGCTGAATCTAACGCGCCCAAGCGAGGCTCCGGTCTAACAAGTTTCGACAATTTTCCAGAGAAATACTGGAGAACCAGAACGTAACGTGGCACGACAACGGCACGCTCACCTACATACCAAAACGATCGGTTGAGTTCAAGCCAGAGATGTCGATCGGCATTCCGGAAGAGATCTACGTGTCGGTTCCCAATATCGTGATGCTCGTGAGTGTTAGAAAAAGAAAAAGAACAAAGTCATCCTCTGCTAATCAATCATAATGCCCATAGCTCGACTTGCTTCGTTTATTCATGAGAGTAAATCGTGCAGGACAATTTGTCAATAAAAATCGTTTCGAGCGTCGTGCGTCATTGAGCCGTGCGGCGTAGGGTTCAGCGAACGCGTGCGGGCGGCTCATCCTTGCGTGACGAAACGAGAGGTTGAAATTAATGAGCCGTGGCCGACACGCGAGATTCCGCTTAATCACGCTTGTTTGCGCATTGAAATTCATATTTTTTGTTGCGGGGAAGTGGTGGGCTTACGAATTTGTCATGGAGTTATTTTTTAATGTGGAATTTTTTTTTTTTTCGAGGAAGATAAAATTTAGAATTAAAAGGGGGAAAAAATTGCTGTTACCTAAGCGCATCTGACACTACATTCAGTTTATTATCGTTGCACTTCAATTATGTCTTTTGATCGGAAGCAGCAAAAAATTCGTACCAATAAAAGTGGAGTAAGTTATTATCACTTGAATTATAATAAAAAATGGTGAGACCGATGATTAACATCGTTAATTATTCCAGAAATAAACAATAACACGTGTTGTCATTCGATTTGATATTAATCAACGATTGATGACGTGATTTTTTTTTTTTTAAATTCATTATTACAATCATCAGTGGATAAGATCATGTCATTTTTATTTAATTTTTGTTGCGTCAACTGTTAACTCCAACTTATCAACGTTGCAATGACAAGTGCTAGACACATCATTTTCAAAGTGTGATATTAAATACGCTGATACAGGAAAATTATTTATAACCGACGATTTAACGATAATTTAATTTAAAAATCTTTGATCTATGTATGAGTACAATCTAAAACAAGGATTCGATGACCAAATCTTTGATATATGTATTCCATACTCGAATATATTAACTACTCTTTATTTGACGTTCGTATATTTGATTCATATATGTACAGTATAGCTAGCGAGCCAATTGTAGTAAAAAATAAATTTTAATTTCTTAACACGTTTATCAAGTTAGGTTATTAAAAAAAAAAAAAAAATCGAGATTAAAGTCACGTTTGTGAATTTAATTACTCAAGTACAAGTCATTACTAGCAATTTTGAGTAAACACTACTCTGTTATTATTTGTTCTGTTACTGGTATTCATAGTTGGGGGTCATTGATCAGTATATTGCAATTTACCCAGAAAATTTTTATGCATTGTTTTTTAATTATTTATTAAGCGGTTCATTAAAATGTAAAGAAACTGTAATTTCGCCGGAAATATAAGTATGAAAAAAAAAATTTAATGACCCAACGTGTAAGATCGACGTGTTCAATAATTTTTCTTATAAAGCCAGGATGGTCA
Organism: Copidosoma floridanum; assembly: GCF_036245765.1. Classification (NCBI taxonomy): domain Eukaryota; kingdom Metazoa; phylum Arthropoda; class Insecta; order Hymenoptera; family Encyrtidae; genus Copidosoma; species Copidosoma floridanum. Next base: position 10,158,872 of record NW_028321891.1, on the reverse strand, counting down.
TAAAAGAAGTCGTAAAACCCATACGAACAATAAACGCTTCTTATACACTGAACATTTTTTTTAACGATTGCTGAAACTTACCTGAAAAGTTATCGGTTCGCGTGTTCAACACCTGATTATTGGAAGAAATAAATTAAATTTAAACGTATACAAATTAGCGAAAATGAAAGAAATGTTTCTTTTCTTTTTTCATCCAAGAAAACATTAACGCAACATACCATGACCACATACGATTTGTAAACCTTACCGGTTTAAATATAATGAGAAATTTCAGTAAATGAAAGTACTTAAAGCTACTAAAATTCGTGAGCCAAAATCCGGCTTCAAACATTATTTACAAATTATATTATATGGTATAAAAAATCCCCGATGTCGATCAAACGGCGTGGCTCCGAGTGAAACTTCCTCTCGATTTTCTTTTTACAGGGTGTCTCGTCAGCCCTGCACGACGCCGGTTTCTTGGTCAACTATCCGTTCATCCAGTTGTCGAATTTCTTGGACGCCATGCCAATATTGAACATAACAGTGCAGGACTATCTGTGGGGCTACGACGACCCGATGGTCTATCTCGCCGGGAGCGTCGTGCCGAAATACATCACCTTCCGAAAATTTGGACTCCTCGATCGGGTGAGTTGGGCATGCTAATACGCTTACCAAACAAGCGTTTCACCTCACCGATACATCCACGTACCACGAAAGTGAGTGATTGGCGTTCAATGCGAAGAAGAAGAAATAAAGAAACGTCCCAACCGCGCGTGCGAGACCGGTCTTTTTTTTCTTTCTTTTTATCTTTTTCTCGGTAATTCAAAACAAAATAAGTCATACCGAGGCTCCGTGGAAAAGTTGTCACTCTCCTTTTATGCGCGCACGCGCGAATTTTTCGCTCTTTTCACGATTTCAAGGCCAACTTCCAACCCGAGAAACAAGTCGGGCTTCCCCTCCGTTTGCAACACGCGCTTGAAAACTCATTTGATCAGAAGCGAGAGAAAAAGGTAAAAAAAAAAAAAAAAAAGAAAAAAAGCAAACAACTACACTACACCAGTCGCAGGTGTACGTAGAGACGGATACAGGGAAAACTGGATCGTATCAGCTGATGGATTTTTTGCCCCGCTGACTTAAAATTTAAGAAAAAAAAAAAACTCACTGAATATTATCATCCATCTCGTCATACGAGTATCGTGTCGGATGGACGTTTTTTTTTTTTTCTTCTTTGCGCGATCGTGGGTCACGATAGGAGATTGTTTATCGATTACGTAAGGGCCGAAAAAGGAAAAAAAAAAAGGAAAAAAAAAAAAAAAAACTATCGAAAACGCCAACAGATGTACGACGAAGGTACGAACGTGATAAACATGAACGTCAAGGGCAACGAGGACATGCTCGAGGAGAGAGGCCGCTACCTGAGCATCGAGTCGTACAATGGCAACCCTGGGCTCTCGATCTGGGGCTACGTCAAGGAAGAGGGCAACCAGACCCGGCCCGAGTGAGTATCACCTTGATCTATCGAAATGTCCCCTTTTTCGACCGAACACGTGTGCATGTACATATTTTGTTTGTTTACAGAAACACGAAATGCAATCGGATCCAGGGGGCAACCGAGGGCACGGTATTCCCGACGATGATGGACAGAAGGGCGGTGTTCAGGGTGTTCAGGAAAGCTTTTTGCAGACCAATGCCCATAGCATTCGTCAAGGAGGTGAACCTGGACGGACTGCCAGGGTACCAGTACGGCATTCCCGACAACTTTGCCGATCCACCGGAACAAAATCCGGACAACGAGTGCTTCTGCCGGGACAGGACTTGCCTCAAGCGGGGACTGCTCGACTTGACCCCTTGCTATTACAGTTAGTACACCTATATATTTATTATCCTGTACACATTTATTAGGGATAATACGTACGCGAGTTTTCATGCTTAGTTGAAGTGATAAAAATATGAACGTGTATCGTGAGTGGGGAAAAAAAGGAAAATTCATAATGTTGTGTAACACGATTTTTTTTTTTTTTTTTTTTTTTTTTTTTTTTTTTTGTCGCGTTTAAAAAGTAGAACGGAAGTTATAGCTGTATATAATAAAGAAGGCATTTAGGACGACGCGTTGTGCAACACAATGTGCGAGTGCGTTTGTATTTTATGTACAACAATTGTCGCGGGGAAAAGATTCTTTTTTTATTTATTTATTTATTTTTTTTTTTTTAATGGCAAGAGTTTGTGTGTTGATCTTTTCGCCGAAAGTAATGAATACCATGAATATTCGAGTCAAACGTTGCTTTAAAATTAAGAAATAATGATAATAATGAAAGCCACTCAGGCACCGGAAAAAAGAAAACTGAACATTTCTGCAAAAGGAGAATGTACTAAAAAAAAAAAAAAAAAAAAAAAAAAAAAAAACAATACTAATGCAAAGTAGGAACGAGTAAACGAAGGTGTATAACGAAACATTTGCTATGGCTGGATTAAAAAAATACCCCTCACTTCCATCGATTTTCGGGCTTTCCATGCCGAATCATATTGGCGGTAAGAGCGGGATATTCCAGGAGGCTCTCTCTTATCCTTGCGTTGTGTACATATACGTTTGCGCGCAATTTCGAGAGAAAGGAGATGAGTGACCGTGAACCGCGTGTATACTGCACGAGAGTGCGACGTCATGTGGGGTGCTCGCGTTAATTGTAAAATATTTTCCTGACAAATCAGACGCGAATTAATGGTTATCTGTACTTATAATTGTATGGTGTACGGGAGAACCTTAACGATCGATCGTGAAATTCATGCCATACATAGAATGAATCCAGATGCGACAGTTCCATCGCGACAAAATGATTTTTTTTTCCATTTGCATTCCAATAATTTACTTCAACCCATTGTACTGAGCGTGTCGGGATTGATGCACTAGTCGTTTGTTTGATGTTGAAAGATGAAATGGAAAAACCAAATACTTTTTCCAGACATTCCAGCAGCTGCGTCTCTGCCTCACTTCCTCAATGCCGATCCATCGGTATCCGACGGCATAGAGGGTCTCAATCCCGATCCCGAGAAGCACGAGACCGTCATTATTTTGCAGCCGGTAAGCTCGTCTTTGTATACCCCTCCGATCGTTTTACATACCGATCGTCACACTTATCCCAATACATTCGTACATATAATATGATGTGTACACGCGACGCGACTAATCGTTCCCTTCCACAGAACCTCGGCATCCCGATGTACGTGCACTCGAGGCTACAGACGAACCTTATGATGAAGGAGACGTACTACAACTCCAAGATCAAGCCGTTCAACAACCTGACGGTGCCGCTCTTCTGGACCGATCTCGTGAGTACACATATTATCTACATCGCGTGTCGTTATATACTCGCGGTGTAAAGTGCAATTATCATGCGTGCAGTACTTTCTTTATTCCTTTTCACTCCTTCCTTCTCGCGCGTTGTTTTTTATCGCGGGATTTTTCGCAATCTCTTCGGGTGCAGGGTTTTTCCAGTGCCGATGTGCTTACGGTGCATACTATCGCGAACACATCGGCTTATGTAATCGTTTGGCCGATACATGTGCGTACATTTTTTTTGTTTTTCCTTCTTAATCACAAACTTTGAAGCGTCCATGTCCATTGAGACGATGATTATTTTTTCATCAGGTGATTCCCGAGATTCCCCCAAACTTGATGTTCCTGCTGAGACTGGCGATAACGATCGCACCGGTTGGCCAGACGATTTTCGCGATCGTTTTCGGTGTCTTTGGTCTCGGGGTGATCTGTTGGTCGCTAGCCCGAGCCTTTTTGGTCCTGCACCAGCAGCAACAGGAGGAAGCCGCAGCCGGCGATTACTTTGAGAGGCGCGACAGCACGACCGAGTTGAGGATACCACTGGGCTACGGGCCTTACACGTCCATACGCATTTTGCCCGCCATCAAAAAAATTACCTCCAAAACCGATCTTTTCATGTGAGAGCTTCAACGAGACCAGAGCACGGGTGTCTAGTTTTTGTACATACGGCGCGGCGACTATATACCATACAGTGATGGTGGTACTTTTCTTTTTTTTTTTTTTTTATGTTCGCTGATGAGTGATTAAGGTACTTTTAGTCGACGGTGCTCATTCCTATATGATAAGGACAATTATCGGTCGATACTTTAATGATTCATTAACAATATCAATATGCGTCATGTGCATTTGCGTTTTTTTATTTTTTTTCATTTTCATGAGCTTCCAAGAAAGAAAAATGAAAAAAAATGATTCAATCACGTGATTTGTGACATGATTGATTTTTAATTTTTTTTTAAACCATCGGGTTAATGAATCAACGAAGATAAAATGTTAAACGTGAATAACTTTTATGGAATTGTCGTTTGGTACGAGAGCCAACAAAGCCACAAATGATTCAACGCGATTGACGGTGCATGCGATTTTACTCAGTGCAGTACCTATACTAAGGTTTAGTAATTATTAGTGATAATTTTTTAAAATAATTCATGACCACCGTGTCAGCTGCACGATTTGTAAATATAATTATCCAGGCGGAGGGTGAGCTTTGGAATTGTGGGACCAACACATTATTAGCACCTAATAATAATGATAGTTTAGTCATTTTTCTTTTTTTGCATTGTTTCGTAAATAAAACATGTATTTCTGAAGAAAAAAAAAAAAAAAAAAAAAAAATGAATAAATAAAAAAGTAATAAAATAATTTATTCCCAAAAAAAATTGATAACGGGGAATGTTGATTTTTTTTAAACGTTATGAATGTGGTACTTCCAATAGCATTGCGAAGCTGTTGAACATATTATACTCTCATATTTTGATCCTACAGTGATATTAAAATGTATATTTTAGAATAAGTATTATGTATAAATCGCGTCAATTTTTATAGCTGTAGAAATAAATATTATTTCATGCTCTCTTTTGTTAAAAAACTTGAAAAACTGGTACCTACTATAATGTTGAGAAAATATGTTGAAAAAGTTGTTTATTTTCTCTCTCTATGGAATATTGAAAAAAAGAAAAAGCAATAAATGAAGAAAACGTAACATTACAACTACGGTGCGCACAATAACACATTGTGATCGAAGAGAATCTCATTCAATGTATATTTTATATATGTAATGTGTAAATAGATTTTCACTGTTTTAATTGTTTTACATCTCAACTCGATGGTAAAATGTCATACGTTAACTATTTCCTTTAGGCAGCTTTAGGTTACTTATACAAATGTTTGGGATGTAGTTATATCTTGTTTCTTTTACTTTATAAGTTCATTCCCTTAAATATAATTTCTCATTGTAATAAATGTTAGTTTTAATGTATACGTAGTTTTAAGCAAATAAAACAAAATGTACAGCAATAGTGGTAAACGAGAATCAACGAAGAATCCATGTGATAGCTAATAAAGGATTTTGATAAATATCAAAAAAGCCCTCATCTTTTATAAATCAAGCTCGATTGTGATTAGTTTCTATACTTAGTTTTTACATTAATAATTTATTTTTTTGGTGAAAACTACAAAACAGTGGTGCTTATAATAATATTAATAATAATAATAATAATAATAATAATAATATCAATAATATTAATAATAATAGTAATAATAATAAAACGAAGGGTTGTGGCTTTTGTTCTTACGCTGGTATAATTTACCCACTTATAGCCGTATTTAAATTGAAAAGTCAGAAAGGAAAAAAATTATTAACAACTCAATTAACAATTGTAAAAAATTTGTTTTCGAATAAAAATTATTTCAATAGATTCTTTAATCTTTTATGAACAAAGAAAAGAATCTCATAGATCTGGTCCCTACAGTTTTTATTGTATAGAAAAAGTAAGAAACTTTGAAATCGTGGATTGTAATATTTTTTACATCCTGAAGTTGTTACATGTTATACTTTAAAATCCAAGGTTAAAATTCATATGTAAACAACGAATGTTAGGAACACGCATTTGGTAGATGGTGAGAAATAAAGTTTTCATTATTAGATTCGTTAACTGGAGTAAACCCAAGAAATTGTGCTGATAATATTTATATATTTCCACTTTTGGTGAAAATTTCACATTTGGAATTACCGCTCAGTGACTGCCATCTTGGCTGATGACGTGTGCTGATGGACAATGGACACACACCTTAGGTGATCCGATTGATCCGAAGTCCGAAACTCCAAGCAAACCTATTTATACATATACATGCATTTGCATATATATATATATGTATATATGTTTCAATATATATCTACCACGTTATAGTCTACTAATGTCTAATAAGAATATAGGTTACGTGATCAGAGATATTTTTTCAGAGTTCACAGTTTCACACTGTTCACAGCATTTACTACTTACTACACCTGGTCAGACCTGGTCCGTACCATATAACTTTTTTTTGCTTTGCAGGCCTATGTTATAACATCGGCCGATGTACTGAAAAATAGTTACATGGTATGACCCCTGACTGTACTTAGAACGCTCGGTGACTCATTCTTGTTTAGTTTTCGTTCGCAAGAAAAGTGTGATTAATTACTTACATTGAAAAAATAAAAAATAAACGAGTTTCCTAATTATACCTGATAGGTAAACAAAGGCTTGAACACACGATAAATCATCAAGTGCGAGCATAAGAATCAAAAGAGCCACGAGGCTTCTCACATTACTTGAATACTTATCACCTGCAATTAAGGCAACGTGAGAGACAAAATGAGCACGCAGCAGAGCCCGGCGTCCTTGCAGGCGAGTATCGACCGCGAGAAAATCTACTCCTGGATAATCGAGCTCTCTAACCCGGAGATGCGCCAGAACGCCCTGCTCGAGTTGAGCAAAAAGCGCGAGGTCGTACCGGATCTCGCCCCCATGCTCTGGCACTCGTTCGGCACCGTGTCTTCTCTTCTCCAGGAGATCATCAACATTTACCCGGCCATCAATCCCGCCACCCTCACCGCCCATCAGAGCAACAGAGTCTGCAACGCTTTGGCCTTGCTTCAATGCTTTGCCAGCCATCCCGAGACAAGATCTGCGTTTCTCCAGGTATCTTACTAATTATTTTTTTTTTCACACCGCTTTTTAATTCTTTCCATTTGTTGGTTATGTTCTCTCTTATTTTCCATCTTTTTTGGACTTTTGCTACTTACTTCGTGGGAGAGTAAATGTGGTTCCGGCATTTTTCATTCAATAATTGGTTAATTGATTTGTCGCCAAACATTTTCATTTGTTACATAAACTTAATTTTAACTCCGCATAATAGTATTCCATGTAGTGTTTGGTTATGTGCAATTAATGCTTAAAAAAAAAAAATAAAAAAAAAAATAAAAAATTAGTAATTTTAATTTTTCTTTTATTATCTCGACGGTTCTCAGCTTGCTTCATAAAGTACTTATTGTTGATATTAGGTTTTTAAAGTATTTAAAACCTAGTCGGTTTTTATTTTTAGTTCTTTCATTATATCATTAGCCTTCTAGCTCGAATTCCAAGTCTAAATATAACTGACTAGAATTTATATATAATTCTTGTGCTTTGTCTAATTTGATTTGAAAAAATATTTTGCGCTAAACCAACTTTTTTAAATATTTTATTACTCATTTGAAAATGTTGCTACAATTTTAAAACAACTTGGTAATTTTAATTCTGATTAAGTATCGTTTTATTTTTCAGGCACACATTCCATTATTTTTATATCCGTTTCTGCATACAGTTAACAAAACGCGACCTTTTGAATATTTAAGGCTGACTAGTTTAGGAGTAATTGGAGCTCTTGTGAAAACAGATGAGCAGGAGGTCGTCACATTTCTGTTAACCACAGAAATCATTCCACTATGTCTGCGAATTATGGAAAGTGGATCTGAGCTCAGTAAAACGGTAGCTACATTTATTCTGCAGAAAATTTTACTCGACGACAGTGGCTTGTCATACATATGTCAAACGTACGACAGATTTAGTCATGTGGCCATGATTCTTGGAAAAATGGTTTTGTCCCTGGCTAAAGATCCTTCTGCCCGTCTTTTAAAACATGTTGTAAGATGTTATCTTAGGTTGTCTGATAACCCACGGTGAGATTCATTTGTCCTTTAGTCCCAATCAAATTGTAACAAAAGGTATACACAGAGTTTTATGAAATTTTATTATGATTTTAGAGCTCTTTTGGCCCTAAGGCAATGTCTTCCAGACCAGCTGAGAGACAACACTTTTGCCTCTTGCCTACAGGAAGATGTGTCAACTGAGCACTGGTTAAATCAGTTGTTGAAAAACTTGGAAGCTGGTCCGCAGCAAGTTCCTTCATCACAGCCAGGTCAGCCTGATCCAAGAAGCATTGGAATGTCTCCGTTGACCTCATAAGTTCTGTGATTGAACAAGAATTTGATATTTTGAATCGCGCGAATGTGACGTGTATATACATATTTTTTGGTTATGGAGTATGCAACCGTGAGATTTTTTTCCTTGTTTTGCCATGTGATACCGTTATCGTGAACGAATTGGCATTACAAAGGCTAGTCGATTGTGTTCTCCAGAAATTCCGCCTACTCCATGACACCTTCCCTTAGTATTTGTAAATTTAAGGTCTAGTGTAAGAGTAGTAATTCAAGTCTGACTGTAATTTTTTTCTTTGCGTAAATTGATGGAATTGAATATAAAAGCAGAGTATAGAAAATTTGTAAATAGTGCTATTAATTAAGGTATTTTTTTTTACAAGAAGCACTATTATGCGTTACTGTTGAGCCCAGTTAACATTGCGTATTTAAAAAGTTAGTTATATCGTAGAAATAGAGAAATTAATTCTAAACTAATAAATAATCAGAAAGTATATTACGTATGAATTATATCGCGACACGTGCTCGTGATCTAAAATGTTGAAGAAAGAATATTTGTTTACCAAAATTCGAAATAAAAATTATATTTGTAAGCATCATGATAAACGGCTTATTTTTTTTTACTCCCTAATGATTAACAATTTTTCCATAAATGTTATAAAAACAAATGTATGTCATAAAATATAATTACAAGGAATGGGTTTTATTAATAACTAAAGTATCTACAAATTTAAGTAGCATTTTTTTATTCAGTCTTTTTTTAATTTTAAGCCACTCTTTAGGTGGGTTTTCATTGAATGCTTTTTATTATCAAAATCTTTGAGTGATAACTTTGCCATTTGTATCTACATAGTCTAAAAATCAAAATAACAAGATTTTAAAAACATCAGCTCAGCAAAATGAACAGCTAAAAATATATATATATATATATATTTATAAATATATACAAAGTTGTTTAAAATTATTTTATGTAGCACATATGCCACTGTTGACCTCGTCACTGTAGCCATGAAGCATAGTTGTAAGACAAATTTGATTTGTATCCCAACTAAATGGTCTGATGTCGTTTATATTTTTCTTGGTGATTTTGGCTATTCCACGCCGGATGCACTGATCCAGAAGTTGTTCCTCATACGTGGAGTAACTCGAGTTTGTCATTTGATTATTAGACTTATCTTGCTTTATAACATCACTTAAGCTAGAATGAGTTTCTTGACTGACATCTTTCAGAAAACTTTTGTCAGAGTTGTTTTTATTATTGATTAATATGGTGTTATTATCTTGACTATTTTGCTCTTCAATGATCTTACTTAAAATTTCTACAGAATGTAATCTTATTCTACTAGCTAAGAGTGCTTTTGTAGCTAAACAAGTTAGCCCTAAGTCCCAGCTAAACGGTCTTATTTCGTTGATATTTTGCTTTGTCAACTTAGCTATTCCTCTACGAATACATTCATCAAGAAGTTCTTCTTCATAATGAGTGAGATTCATTAGCTGATCATCCTCTTCTCTGCTATAATTTTCTTGTTGTAGATGTACAGATTCAGCTTCTTCTAATCCAACAGTTAAACCATCTTCATTATTTGATTCACCAATAGGTTCTTGCCTATCACTTTGTACTTTATGAACTTCTTCATTTAAACTTTGTTTTTCATTATTCAAAATACTTTTTTTTACTAATTCAAAGTCATCATCATCATCAATTGTTAATGAACTCAAACTACTAGCTGCCACTGAATGTAATTTAGTAGGAGTAGATTCATCTTTAAACGAAGTTACATAATCCTCAAAAACACTAGACTTGGAAAATGGATTCAGCCGTGGATTGTTTTCAGACTGTTGGTAAGGAATATCATTGGAGACAACTGATTGTTGATGTATCTGTAACCGAATAATTTTAAATAAATGAAAAGTGCGTAAATGAAAATACCCAGAATAGATAAGTTACCTTGGATTGATCCTGTTGGACTGTAGCTATTTTTTTCTTTCCAAAGCAACCGATTTGGCATTTTTGTTGCAATTTAGCACTTGAAGGCGTGAACTGTACTAGAGAATCAGGCAGTTCATTAGGCGAAACTCGACCACTTGTTTTATGACTGAAATCGCTCACAATCGAACTGCGATCATCGTTTACGAAATTTTGATCCTGACCAGCCAATGAACCCAACGAACTACGTCTCGAAAAAATCAAAGGCGTTTGCTGAGGGCCTTGAGAATCGCTTTTTAGTTCTAATTCTTTTTCATTTTGTTCTGCTGAAGATTGGGTGGATTGTGACGATCTATCGAATTTTTGATCGTAACTTTCTGAAGTTTTGAGAACTTTTGAACCCTCTGACGATCCAGACTTGGAACTTTCATGAGATCGTTTTTTGTCGCGATCTTTGAAAAAATTGAAGATTTCCTTAAAACTCCGACTAGAGACAAACATTTCCTTTTTATTTCTCGACTCTTTGCCATTGGATCCTTTGGGTTTGGTTATCTCTATTTTTTCCTCTTCAATTGCTTCTTCCATGCATAAAAGTTCTATAACAAAAGTATCAAAAAATTCGATATTGTTAGTGATATTATGTGCATAAATAACAAAACTTAATACCATTTTTAGAACGACATTCTTTCTTTTCTTCTTCCAAATTTTGTTCATCGTAACAAAGTGCATAATTCATTGGTTGATCATCATTTTCAGCATATTCGTCAAGACTTTGAGTAGTAATAGAAAAGTGGGCAGGTACTTTGTCTTGTATGTAATTCATGCCTGTTTTTCTTAGTTTTACATTGAAAAATTCATTTTGTTCCGCATAGTCTTTCGAATTATTTTTTTTACTACTAACATCTATTTTTTTCTCTTGTTTCAGCATACAAAAAGCTGATTTTTCAGTCTGCACTTGAACACTTTGTGTACTGTTGTATTTTTCCTCAACTCTCTTAAAAACAAATACAAAAAAATTTAATAGAAAACAGATCCTTTCTTACTAATTGTTAATACAACCATTATATTTACCATAGACTCCACTTCATCCACAGGTGAACAACAAGTTCTATTTTGATCGTGTTTAGGATTAAATTCATCTGGATAATTCCATGACTTTTGTTCATTACTGCAGTATCTGTCATCATCATGATGTAAGCCATACTGTTTTACATTAGGAGTTTCTTTTGACATTTCAGCAGTTGATAAACTCTTGACTCACGACTTTCAATCAAACGTTTGCAATGTAATAACTATTAGTGGGCTTACATGAAGAAATAACAATTGTTCGACAGTAAAACTGTTATTTACAGATTCCAACAGTTTTGAAGTTGATAAGACTACAAAATGATTTCAAAGCTGGATTCTGGCAGTAAATGCCATTGTTTCCTTCATAATTTTTGCACAAAAATACTATACTATTACATATTCAATATCCAACAATTACATGTGTACTTAAATGAAATTAGTAAACTAATATGTACTCGACAATATTTACATGTTTTAAGTATGTCAAACAAGCATATGTTTTGAGAGGTTACATTTTCTCTCCACACATAAATATAGGTATATGGGTACATGTAAATCACTCGTGTACTATTCATCCAGATAAAGTAGTCTTTTTTTTGTCTGCATAAGTATTTTTAGCTCAGGTGATAATGATTGGGGAGTCCCCGTATTTGAATATGCCAAGTTGTTAATTAATGAGTCATTAATTGAAAATCCATAGGGTCTGGTGATGTGAATGAGGAAAGGAAAAAAAAAAAAACAAAAAAAAAGAATGTTGTTAAATAGTTTTTATTGCAAAATTGTTTCTAGCATATTTTTGAACCATCAATCGATGGCGGTTTTTCTTCCATTTTCAGATCCGTGGTTTTCTGCAATAAACGAGAATTTGTTGAACTTATGAAAAAAAAAGAATACTTCGTTCCTCTAAAAGAGAAGATGGAAGTGAAAAAAAAAAAAAAAAAAAAAAAATGGCAACTATCGAACCACACGGTAGTAATAAATAATCCATACCTTTGCAAATTTTCTGTTGAGTAAATTGCGGATAATCGGCGTGTAAAGCTTGGCATCTTCGGGCTTGTACTTGTTCGGCCCGGTGAGCCAAGAAATCAGCGAGCCAACTACTATCGCCGTCAAAAAACCAACCCACGTGTACCACAAGTACGACATCCGATACAACGGAAATGGCTGCTCCCTGCGAAGATAAAAAAAAAAAAAAAAAAAAAGAGTCAAGATAAAAAGCTTTGTCGAAAAAATCCATAAACCCTCGTGGTGTCCTCCAAAACAGCGCTCAACTTTTTTCCATGAAATTTCAATCAAGCGCAATGTATCACTCTACACCTGTTAAATATACTCTCCTCGGAAACAATAATTAATGTGCAGTATCGGTATATTGTATACGTACGCAAAGGAGCTCTTATTGCACGTATATTGTATTATAAGTAGGTACTTGTAGCAAACCCGCTGAGTGGCTTAAATATATATATATATATATATGTATACCCGACACCCACTTCCTAATTGTTGTACAAGGTCCTGCCGGAGTTTCTAGAAAGTTCACGCTTCCGCGCTTGAGTATCATCGACGAATATATCCCTCGATCCACATTATAATAGCCCACTTTATGTCAAAAACTGCTTTTATAGTTACAAGTACCGATCGATGGTGTTGTTCGCGAGTTTAATGCATCAACGCTTCGATGATGAGAATTGCCGTTCTTTGATGTTGCACGAGAAATATATATAATATATATTTTCAGATTCCTTATATATTAATTAGTACTAGAAATAGACAAATATAAGTAGGCGTAACGTCAAACCGCTTTGACCATAGTGCCATTTTTTTTAGACCAAGGGTATTGCACTCATTAGTCATAAAACGGAGCGTAAGGTCGATTTCAAGTTTTTTCGTGATTGAAAAAAAAAAAAAACTGTCTCTTCCTGCATTAAATTGTGAATGATAATTTTTGTTTGGTGTGTGGACTAGTCCAACATTTCAATTTCCATTTCCGTTTGGTATACTTTTCTAGTTGTTTTATGTCGGAGAAATATATTTACGCGTTAGCTGTAAAATTTTTTGTCAAAGAATTCGATACTGAAAAATCACTCGGAAAAGCTTGAAAGATGCATTGCACACGACGAAGTTCAAACGTGGGATAAATATTATAAAAAAATTCACGCTCAATTCCACCACACAACAGGTACATATCTGTCATTTAGTCGAAGGAAAATTGCATCTCTGATCGAATTGTCGTGAAAATTCCTCCAAAGAAGCACTTTTTTCTTTTTAAATTAAAAAACAGAGAAATGCCCTCCAACTCTAAGCTTATATCAAATTACTTTGATGAATAGCACGAGGAACCTATACATTTATACGGCATGTTTGATGAAGTACTCATAATAATATATGCTTGCCATTGTTGTATACTTAACAGTAAAAGTTGTAATAGAAATATTGAACCCCCAATAGAGTTTTCAACTGCACGACTCACTTGACGGCAGTTTCCATGATGACCGTGAGATTCGCGACGGTCGAGCGAAGGGCCTCGGGACAGCCGGCCGTCGAGACCGGCTTTACCGGGAAGTGTATTTTCCCGGTGGCCACCGCCGCTTGGGTTCCGAAGGATATCCATGCTACGAAGCACAGACTCGCCAGAGCACCCGCTATCGCACCCTGTAGATTTCACAAAAGGGTACATATACATATATATATATATATATATATACATATACCATCGACATCCTATACGAGGGAAGTAACCATATCTATACATGTGTACCTGTGAGTTGGCGTAGGGTGAGAACATGCCGAGAGTGAAAACTCCGAGAAGGGGGCCCGCGGTGATGCCGGATAAGCTCTTCCCTGCCTGCGAATGGAAAAATCGTTGGCGATATCAAATTGGCGGGGAGATATCGTTACCCGTGGCATCATCACCTGTATGAGACCGCTGAGCTTTTCGACGAGCAACACCAGAGCCACGCAAACGATCCCGATCACCACGACCGTGATCTTCATGATCCGGCTGGCGTTGGTGTCCGACATGGGCTTGTTCAGGCACGGCTTGATCATGTCCTCGTAAATCACTCCGGCCATCGAGTTCAGCCCCGTCGACATTGTGCTGCAAGGGTTGCAAAGTGTTTTTTTTTTTTTTTGTTTTGTTTTTTTTTTCGTCAGCGAATTTTGATCAATCGATCGTGTCTGGACACTTGGGATATATATATATTTTTTTTTTTCATTCAAGTGCTTTTTTCTTCCATCATCACTATTCACAGTACAAAAGTTTTCTTTCTGGATGATAATTGCAATAAATTACATTTTTAAGTATTCAGGACAAAAGATTCGAGTGCTTTTTTAAATACTGTTTTTCTCAATCATTTGCTCTTTCAGATTTTCATAGATCGTTTTGTTGGAGAACATTTTTTCAACTACTGACTACTGCGTCAGTAACGATAGTAAATGAGGATTCCATCCGCACAAATAATGCGATGCACTTTTCAGCAAAAAAATTTCCAGTTTTTCGAAACAATTGAAAAAGTATCTGGATATGCGCGACCTTTTTATGTGAAAAATTAGAGCTGCTCAGACTTGACCGGAACGTATACTTATCCTTTTTTCATGCAATCGCGACCACACTGTTTTGTACATTACACTACAGTACCGATATTAAAAGATATTAAAATAAAATGCGATGCTGGTATTTTGTTCGCACAAAGCTCGTTCGCTGTCAATGTTATTTTTGTCACACGACTTCAATAAGCGATAGTCCACGAGGCTATACGCCGTTAATCGATCAAAGTCGTTTTAGTGCGGTAAACATGTGCCTTGCGAAGAATCAGTCAGAGTAAAACCGCTAGATGTATTTTTTTTACAAGCTCAATTTGCAAGTATTCGGTCAAACTGGTATAAATATTTTCCCAAGTAATCGATCCCCTTTATTTTTAAACGAATACGTAATAGTATGTAGGTTACAGTACAAAATTTCACCTTCGGAGCGTATATTATGGGTACTGACTGCGATCCGTTACTATACGTGTTTCAACGATAAATCGTCATAATCAATTGAATATCAGATTAAAAACAAAAACTAAAGAGTACCAGCTACACATAAATGCTAATGAGTAGAGTAATAAGTACAATACGTGGTTGATTTGTTGTACATATTTTTGTATGGACATTACGTTTGTTCACCTTAATGCGGCACTGAAGACGCCGGATATGAAAAGGCCGGGTAAGCCTGGAATCAGCCGAGACAACTCCATAACGAAGTACGGCAACAGTTGGTCCGGCTTACGTATTTGCTGTAAGTATGATTAACATTTTTTTTTTCATCTTACAACGACTCGGTCGATTTAAATTTTATGTAAACAATTGATGTTTGGGCCATTTCACAGCAAAAAATCTCCAGTATATTGTTAAGGATAAAATAGATTGTTTTTTAACAAGTGAACATATTGGACTCGAGTAAATGAGCTCCAGAACAATCATTTATTTATAATTTATCCAAGGATTTTATTAAATACGAAAGGAATTATGGCAATGACAAATTCATGTGTTGAGAATCTTTTGGACCTCAAATGTAATTTCAACGTCTCCAAACAGAGAGGAAACGTGTTTTTACTTTGGAGAATTATCTTAGGCACTATTTTATTGGTTCTCATAAATAAACGATAATTTTGTTTAATGAGTTAGTATTGTCTAATTTTCATTTGACTAGGAGACACGAAATATACAGGTTTTTCGAAGCCAACCCGTGTGGGTACATGTTACAATGAATAATGAAAAAAAAAAAAAAAAAACGACGTAAGTATTACCTTAGTAGTCAGTGGATCGCAGTCGTGAAAGGCAGCGAATATAACGATCCCCGTGTAGCAGCTCAACGAGACTAGGGTCGTTATACCAATGGCCATTATCATGATCGTGCTTAAATGATAAAATATAAAAAAAAGGCAAAGTAATTATTACAAGTTTTCAAAATTTTATACAGATGTAATGTACGATTAAAAAAAAAAAAAGGAAGAAAAAAAATTTGTACTAAACCTGAGAATCAATGTATTACAAACATGTTTGATTTTCTGAGGTTCGGCATGGCAAGGCAGCGCTGGACCATCGCTTGATTCACGGAGCACGTTGCCAGCCAATTGAGGTAATTACCAATCACGACCGTCCAAAAGGTGTGTCTGACCGTAGGGTTCGGGTCCATGCTGCAAACATCAAGGACGCAACTTTTAGACTCAAGGGATTATTTAAAAAATAAAAAAAAAATAATTTTTTTCCCCCACAATCGTTATCCCACACATTATCTGCTTGTTAATATTTGGCTTTTTCAATTTTTGCGTGACCCACATGATATTACACCGCAATAATAAAAACTCCATTTATTTTCCATTCGTACAGCTACTTTCAGGGGAGTGCAATTACTAACCGAAAAAAGCCAAGTATACACGGACAAATGGAGCCACTACAGTGTGGAAAAGTCAAGAGACGAGAGAGGGAGGGACAATTCTGGCCACACAATCGACGCTTTAACGACGCGAGTCTCTCTGCTGTGCCGCATGTATACGTACAACGTGCACAATTGACTGGCAAGTATACCTTCTGCAACTGATGACAAAGCAGCTATCAGGATTTGCTCGATGAGGACGTGTGTTACGTTGTTGCTTTCCAAGTGCGCGATTTCTTATTCCATTGAATGGATAACATTTTAAGCAAGTTTTTCAATAGCGATGAAAAAGCTCATTCGTCCCTTATGAAAATGTGTAGACATGTTTTTGAGAACAATAAAATTGACAAAACTACTTGAATGATAAAAATCAGTTGGTGATTTATTAGTTGCAATGAGGCCCAAGGAGTAATAAATAAAACGAGAGGGACAGTTTGTTGACTGCTTATGTAGGAGAGGTGCCCCACCCTCCAACCCCATAAATTACCCATTCGGTACACCTCGATCCATTACCAGCTATGACACAATAGACCGATGACGAGCTTCAGCCGTACATGTGTATAATATGTACGTGCAGTGGGTACGTATACATATAGTATGTGCAACGAACTAACGAGGACAACAATACGGTGGTGACATAGATGGGCGACGACGATGGAACGGAAGGGGACCCGTTATTACAATGTATATACAGATCGGGTTGACCGGCATTCACAACCACAATTATTTCACTTATGATTTTTGAACGAAATAATTAATAAAATCGTGGGAAATGTATACTTGAAAAACTCGATTCTCCCGGTGTCGAGGTTGCGCTTCCAGACCTCGGCTACGCTGCCGACCCGCGACGTTCCCAGTACAGCCACGACAATCACGCCGCCGAACATGACGATCGTTTGGATGGCGTCCGTCCACACCACTGCTTTGAGGCCACCCTGTAAATCATACACGAATACTCAAATGATTTGTTTGAATACGAAATGACCGATTGATATAAGACTTTTCGCCTGTACATGTATATACATCACCGGAGAAAAAGAATAATTGCGATTCATCACAATTTTTTTTGCACAATTTCAATTCCAATTAACATTTATAGGTCAATAAACAAAATACGATTTACTAACAGTCACTCGATGTTCGAGTATAAAGTACATCTACGGTGTTATTTATTAAATTTATTTTATTCTTTCAACATGTAAATAATACATTTTTTTTTTTTTTTTTTTGTTACTACTTTCATTAAGTTATGTACTTTTTTATCCCCCATCGATTAAACTTGTTCCGTAAATGCAAACCATAACTTTCGTGGCGTGAGGACTAAAAGCTACGTCCACCGAATTTCAACTCTGTTGTACATGTAAATTTACTAAAGTTAGTCGGAATAAAATACACGTGCGTAGTGTATATTTATAGGACCACGCTCGTATACTTGCAACTTAGATCGCTTGGAAAAAATTTTTTTTTTTTTCTGCCACCTTACAACTAGTGGATTTTCAAGTATACTTGTAAATTTTACGCTCTTCCAAAGTTGATTGTCGGCTGGACTCACCAGAGTTGTGTAAAATATGCACACGGCACAGACGACTGAGGCGATCATGTGCAAGTTGACACCGGTGACTTGGTTGAATGCCAACGCCGGCACGTATATCACCAGCGGTATGTAAAGCAACTGCAAAAACGTAGACTCTGTTTTTTTTTTTTTTTTTTTTTTTTCTTTATTAAAATATCCGAAAGTGTATCCTATTGTCGTGCAAGTAGCCAAGATCCATCGAGGTATCAAGTTGGATATAAATAAAAAAAAATAAATAAAAAAAGACTGGTGTGTATTCTTTACTTACCATTTTCAATAGAAATATAAATGAACCTATCAGTCTTGTAACGTGATTGAAGCGCATTTCCAAATACTGAAAAACCATGGAAGAATCAAGTATTTTTTTTTTTTTATTAATTAATTTAATGCTTAGGTATATATTATATATATATATACATCGGTATGGATTAATGTTAAAGAAAGACCTCGTAGGAAGACGTGATTTTAAGGCCGTAGAACACTGGAAGGTAAACTACGGCCATGGTCAGGGAGACGAAGCAATCGGCTATTACGATGGACCACAATTGCGTACCGTAGACGTACATCTCGGCCGGAAGTCCTAATAACGCAATCCCCGATATGTAACTGGAAATAACACACACACACACACAAACACGTTCTATAGATTATGCTCGTAATTGTGATAATTTTGTTTTCACTTATTTATTTATTTTTTCCTTCATGACCCGAAAAAAAAAGAAAAGAAATTTATAATTATTATTTATGCAGTTAGAAATAAAAAAAAAGGGAATACAAACTAGAGCAGCAATTTTTCGTAAGTGCGCTTGCAAGAGGGTATCGATGATCGTGACACCAAGTATTATGGATCGTGCGTGAAAAGTCGATTGGCTATTGGCTATAGGGAATAGGGGAAAAGAATAACTCACCTGGCGATGAGGGACATACTGATCGGAAAGATGGACATATTCTGGCCACCGACGAGGTACTCCTCGACCGCGTTGACGCTTTTGCGGGACTTGTAGGCCTGGTAGACGCCGACGATGGCCGAGACGCCGAGCATGCCCGCGAAAACGATCGAGTCGAGGATGTCAAAGTGCTTCCTGCCACCCTCCTCCATTGCTGGTGCTGGTGTCTTTTTTTTTTTTTTTTTTTTTTTTTTTTTTTTTTTTTTCTTGTGACGGTTGTGACGTTTGATATAGCCGAGTTCTCGCGGTGCGCTAACCCTACACTGTTTGGAACATGTATTGGATTTGCTCTCGCGTATTGTCCGACTGTTAAAAAGAAGAAGAATATTAACAGGTTTAAAAGAGTTTCAGATTTTACTGCGAGTACTTTTTTTGCAAGAGGTACATCACAACCACTGTAATTTGCTTTTGTACTGGAGGTACACTAAATATTGTTCGCAGATTCTAAGGGAAATTTCGTTGTTTTTACTATTTTTCTTTTTCCTTTTTATTAACACGAATTTGCGTGTTAACACTTTTCTCCCGTTTCGAGTATGGCAACGCATACAGTCGTAGCGGTGAAAAGGATGTTGCGGGGAGAGAGAGCCAGATTGAATGACCCATAATGAGATGTATACTTATACACGCGTAGTACGAATAATCAGATTGTATCTTGTCACCCTTTTGAACTCTTGACGATCTAGTGGAGTGTTACGGGGCGTCCCAATTGGCGTTATTGAAAAAAAAAAAAAAAAAAAAGAAAAGAAAATGGCACTTCTAATGTAATCGAATGCATTATATTGTTGGACTCGATGAGGGATTGTTCAAGTACTGATTCAGTGGCTTATTTTTTTCCAGCATATTATTAATCGACGCATACGAAGTAGCGACACTTGGTTGAGGTACTTTTACCGAACGATCGGTATGGGTAAGAATGAAAGGTGAAATTATACAAAAAGTATAGAAAAATCGGTTATCACTTACAGCGGCCGAGGTGGCGTCGATATTACTCCCTCCTCTGTCGCTCCCACCTTTTTACCATCCTTTACGCCTCAAAGTAACCATCAACTCTTTCATAATAATACTATCGGCTATTGCGGGTGTATTTCACAAGGTGCAAGTTACAACTAATCCTAACTTGACTGCGAGAGCCGCAAGCCGTGTGCATGTATATGTTACACCCAGTATTAGGTGTATGATATCACTTTAGTAAAAAATGCAAAACATTGGCGTATACGATGACGATAAGTCATTTACAAGACGCATTCATCTATCGCACCTTGTATGTATTGCCTTGCAAGTTTTTATTTTTTATCCGCTTGGAGCAGACACTGTTCACGAATCACTGTATGCACCGCATCACAAAAACCAAAAAAAACCAAATAAGAAAAAAAAAAAAAAAAAAAAAAGGTCACTCAGAATCCACTGTACATCCACGTATCAATTATATTTTACAACCCGACGCTCGGAGCTACGTGTAATTCCTCCAAAAGCTTGTACTCGCGACGCAATAAGCGCCACCGCAGAGACACACGCGAGCTTCGCAAGCTCGGACTGGGGCATCATCTAATACGCCAACACCATCGGCGGATTCACGCACAGCATCACACGCGGTGTAAGAGGGGGGTGGGGGAATCAGAGCCGCGGAGGAGAGCCGAGAGCCCGTGATTGAATAATTGCGGACTCCTCTGCGGGGCAGCTGCTATTACTACTCCCTCGGATGAATTGCGATCCACGTAACTGCAATCGTCGAAAATTGTCTCGCGCGTCCTCGTATACCGTACAATACCATATATATATATATATATATAATATATGTGCTACAAAAAAATTATCACCTCCATACTCTCTTCCTCTCTCTCTTTCCGCTTGGATTTGGATTGATAATTGATGTTCCTGGACGTATACCCCTTACCTCCCCCCCACACGGCTAATTGCTCTTTCTTTCTCTCTCTAGCTGTGTGCGTGTGTGGTACAGTTGTTGCAGCTTGAAAAATCGGTGAACTACTTTTGGCTACGTATGTATGTATACGTATAGGCGAAGCAACGGGGTTACTGGAGTTGTTGGGGCTCGATTGTTCCTCTCTCCAAGTGCATAGCTTGCGAGCCTGTACGATAGTTGGACCATTTTTTTTTTTTTTTTTTTTTTTTTTTTTTTCTTTTTTCGCTCGATGGTGCATTTCCATCTGCTATTGTTACAATGGCTATGGGTATATATGCGCTGTAATTTTCTGAAACTCCGGATCTGGTTGCTAAGGAAGGATACGTGCAACGGGAGGAAATTTTTTTTTTTTCTTTTGCCACCGATTTCAGTGCTCGATTGGTACAATTGCAGCGAGTACAATGCCACTTTCGTATTTCATTTCGCAAAGGACTCGGTACGGCTTTTCGCTTCCCGCGATTACTTTTCTCGTACATTCGTATGTAAACTGTAATGGTTTTTTCTCTCTAAAATCCAAATTATTACGGTACCGATGACAAAAAACGATTCAAAAAACAACGAAATTGATAATATAAATGCACTTCACTCTTTTTTCGTACACAATGGAAGGGAAAAAAAAAACTGTTTTCATCATAATAAGTTAACCGATATTAATAAAAGTAAGAGAGTAATAGTAAAAGCTTACGCAGTGCAGGGTCGTTCAAACAAAGTATGTAGCCAACATTGAACAAATTCTAAGAAAAGAGTCCCATGTCCAATAAAACGTGTCCGTTTATCCCAGACATTAATATCTACGTCCGTGCTCGATCCATTTATAGACACCCCAAATCTAAAAATAAAATGTATGATGTATTTCATCACGTAAGTACATCCGTTGACAATACCCACTCTCTTGCATCAATTTTCATTGGGTACAATCGCATACTTACGCGTATAGTACTGGCACTGTATGTATTATTTTTACCTCGTTGCAATCCACTCTCACCGGAAGCTCATTTGTATTGGCATTCGCCTATGTATCAATTGACACGAGCACGTTCTTGTACTTTTGTTCTATGTACATCTGTATATTGTTCGGATGGAGGATGATGTTGTTGGGTTTGTCACTATGCTCGTCTCCGGTCTTTACCGGACGTCATTTACACAAGCGAACTCCTTGCTGTGTGTGGTCGGGTTTGGTTATTTGTTGTGTTTACGAGAAAAAGGGCCGTTTGACGTGTGCCTCTTAGCTGATCTTAATCCAATTCATCGAATTACATTTTTTTAGTAGCATCTCCCCCGATCGTGGCAAGCTATGCTCGGCGTATGCTCGCCGAGGATGAATCAACGAGTTATTCTGTTTGAAGTGGATCATCGAAATGGCTCGTAATAATGTTCAAATTTTCCGACTACTTGAAATTGCCGTTAAAATACGTGATATCTATGGATTTTATTGTTTTCAAAGAGACTGCATTATTCGTCGTGCCACTGTTGTGGCAAATCATTCAAGGGGGGCCAAATGGCTGTTAGCTTTGATAATTAAACGTATTGAAGAATTTACGAAGGTCTAATTATGAAACTAATTTATAAATGAATAATTAAAAAAAAATTTATACAAATATATATTTCGCCTCGATACTTGCAAAAATATAATACTTATATAAGTTTTCATTAATATTTAACTTTTGGCTTAACAATATGAATATTTCAATACTATTACATTTCAAACTTTTGTAATTGACATTTCATTTATGATGAATTGAAAAAAAAAAATTAAATTATAATTAATAGCATCACTGAATACCGAGATTCAACAAAATTTCGATTGTAACTACTGTTTACAACTGAATTTAAAGATTCGATCGCTTTTACTATTCTTCTGTCCCGTTAGCATTTAAAAAAAGGCCAATAAGCCATGTTTTTCCGTTCACTCGTGCATAAATATACAACTGTTGACAAACATTTTATTTCGGTGAATTTCGGTACTCCAAACATAAAGGAAGAAAAAGAATCCCACAGTCGTGCGTATTCAATTTTTCAAAGGACATCAGGTTTATACGACGACGATTACGCGATTGCCTCTCTGTACGTATTCACATAAAAAAACAAAAAGAAAAAAAAAAAAAAAACGGTATACCGTTCGAAGTTTGAGAAAGGGCGCATAAAAAAGGCAGATCGATCGGGCGAGGGCTCGCTTTTCGACACAGAGCAATAACTTTCGTCTCCTTATACCCACCTTTATTGTGTTTCTTTCCTATTTTTGGGCTCACCGAATGGATTTAAAAGTAGGTACGAGCTTGGAATTTCCTGGTATATTTGACGGAAGACTCCACATCCTGGGTGTGATGTCATAGCGATCGAGCAAATATATTGCCCAGCTCTAAAAATGTCCGTCACCGAACCAACCCGAATGAGTTAAACCGTATCGTGCAAATCTTTGGTTTTTTTTTTTTTTTTTTTTTTCTTTGAGCAAAGGCTCGGCCGAGGGAACATTTTTTTTTTTTTTTTCACTTATACGCGAAGGGAGAGCCGAGCCGAATTTATACTTCTGCGAAAGGACTTGGCGAGGGGTTGGCTATTCGCTTTCCATTAATCGTACACTCCGACATAATTCACGCAACACGTGTGTGTACTGCCAAGCCCCGCCTGAGTCGCGCGTGTAAAACGAATGAAATCATAACCAAAGGGAGACCTATTAGTCAAAAGTCCGAGAGGGTTTAATTGCGAGTGTGCCGTAAAGAAAGCTTTTTAATTGATGAAAAAAAAAAAAAAAAAAAAAAAATCGTAAATCGATTTCAACCCTGGCTTACGAGCGAAACGCGGAACAATCGTAAAAACGTATAATATATAGATAGGTGATCTACTCAAGGCGCACGCTTTGCTTTTATCCATTTCCGAAATTTTCCCTTTAATGATCCTAAAGGGTACAGTTAACATTGAGTATACCTCCTCCGAAAAGTACTTTGTCTCTGTAACACTTTTTTTTTTTTTTTTTTTTTTTTTGTTTTTTTTTTGTTTTTTTTTTTTTTTACAATCTTACGCATCATGGTAAATTACAACACGCGTGCGTTTTATTATTCACAAGCGATCGAACGACGCTGCCAACTTGGGATTTTTCTTTTCTTCCGTACCCTCCTCTTTGAAAATTTTATAACGATCCTCTTCAAACTTTACAAACTGATACAGATATGAGAAACAATAATGGAGGGTGGGGTGGCTTAATTAAGTCCCTGGACCATTGTACTCATCTTCGGGTTCGCCTAACGCAGGAGACTTTAAAAAAAAATGTTAAAATCCAGCCAAAGTGAGCAGGGTCAACCACACGATAAAAGAAAAACTCGCCTCTTATCCGCCAATACCCAATATTCAGCCTCAAAATCCCGTCTCCCCAACGACTCCCCTATACCTTACACCCCGCGCTGACATATATATTTATATATCCTTAATCATCGAAAGCCGATCAAAAGATCGCAGCTCACCTAATCCGAGGGGGAGGGAGGGGTTGGATTACTATTACCACAGAGCCTCAGCTCCCTCGGTGCATCGTCATCATCATCATCATCATCGTGGTGTATTTATCAGAGGGAAGAGGTCACGCTCCTTTCCCTGTCTATATACAGTACCGGTACAGTCGTGAACAAGACGCTTTTCTGTATACACACGTCCCCGTAGTGAAAAGCCTTTTTTTTTTTTTTTCTTCTTCTTCATCGCAGTTGAGTGGCAGGAAAGGATGGGTAGCCCAAAATCGCGCTCGATGTACAAAGACGATTTATTAGGGAGTTCTCGATCATTCGACCGAATGATACCCCCCCTCGAAGTGGTGAAACTTGACGCGCGGTACACGTCGCGCACTGCACAACCATTTGTAATTAATTTTCCAAACGCGTCCCCTTGTACATATGTGTCAAGAGCACCCCGTGGGTGGGAGACACCCGAAGCCCGGTGAAACTTTGCGGTTCAATATCTACCCCACGCGTACATTTGCATACTTACATGCCTGTACGTATAGGTACATACGTGACAAGTAGTTTTAGCTAGTCACTCTCTTACTTGAAAGCTCAAGTGCCAAGTAATTTTTGAATATTCACGAGAGGGACGAGTGGGTACATACGTTGTATTGGTTGTTCCATTAAGTTCGACGACGTAGTACATATGTATACTGCAGTGTGACACTCCGAAAGGGAAGTGTGTGTTGTAATAGCGGTCATGTCCCCCTGACGTACACGTCATCACTGGAAGGTCAATACGGGACGAGGAGGAGATGACTGATTTGCTCTTGTTTCCTCATCCCCCTGCGCGTGAGCCCCACAGTTTGGAGTACACGTGTGTATGCGGGTTCACCCTGTATCTGGTGCGGGTGAGATTCTCGCGTTTGTTTTATCATCGCGATTATATGTACATCTGCTTGCACGAGAGCTTATTGTTTTTTTTTTTTTTTTTGTTTTTTTTTTTTTTTGCGGAATTTGATTAAAAAATCTAGAGCTTTGACTTTCGGAGGGAACGTAATCATGTTGTGTCAGGAGGCTCCTCTGGAAAATTCAGACGTATAAACAAATTGAAAGGGAAATATGGGCCCGTTTTCCAGCGCAAACCAACACAAAAAATCCCTTTGGTCGTCAAATCCGATCACGTACTTTTGTCGTTGCGCCGAGCAATGAATTAACTTGTTCCGCGTACATGATCCCTAAGGGGGAAACCGAGAGGAGGTCCTTGATAAAAGGAAAAAGAAAAAAAAAAAAAAAGAAGAGGTGGGTATTACCTCCTGCTAGTGCGCCCATTTTTTCTAATAACGATAGTATCGGGTGAATGAAAAAAATGGTCGGGGTCGCGGAGCGGAGAGGACGAAAGGAAAAGAAAAAGGAACGCGGTGCATGGACAACGAGAAGAAGGGGGATGGGGGTGAAAAAAAAAAATTGCAGCACGGTACGGGTATTAGCTCATTTTTTGCGGCGAAGCGACGAGTGTTGTGCGCAGGGGCGCGAGCAACGTGTG
This sequence comes from Copidosoma floridanum, assembly GCF_036245765.1. Taxonomy (NCBI): domain Eukaryota; kingdom Metazoa; phylum Arthropoda; class Insecta; order Hymenoptera; family Encyrtidae; genus Copidosoma; species Copidosoma floridanum. Next base: position 10,132,782 of record NW_028321891.1, on the reverse strand, counting down.
TATATACAGTTGGGGAGGGAGGGATGCGTGTCGGGGGCCGCGAGCGCCTTCAGTCCGCGTTGCGTCGCCGGTCCATGACACACCTCTTCACCGTCGAGTCCCTGTCACTGACAGCCGGGTACTTTATACTTGTATCCTTTTTTTTTCTTTTCCATTTTCGATGACAGGAACAGCTGACCTTTTTTTCGTTTCTGGAAAAACGAGGAAGTGAAATGAGGCGACGGAGGGCAAATTCGTGGTAGTGATTTACGGGGATTGTAGCTGAACCGAGTCAAAATGGAATTCATTGATTCCATTTGTTTCGGAGCTTCGACAATTGCACCAGAGTTCAGATTTCATAAGAATCGAGATTTTCCATCGAGATCGTTGTTTTCGAAAATAATTGCTCACAGGTGAGTTTGAGCGTGCATTTTTCCAATTTATCTGTTGACGTTTGGCCATTCGTTGGACCGATCGCCGTGATTATACGTTAAAATTGTACGTTCAAAGTTGTGCCTGAAAGCATTTCAATTGCAAGTTAACGAGAGGCCAAATTTTACAACGAATGACAAAATTTCAATTTTACACCCGAGCAGATTAGCCCTGGTATCGATATTTTTCAAAAGTAATCATAAAACTGTACGAGCTTTGTCGATTAACTCTGATGTCACGCACTCCTAGGTAAAAAATGTAAAACTTTTGACGCGCTCGACAACCTAAAATCGACTTTGGCGACAGATGTCAATTTTATTCGTAGCGCAAATACGGGCACGATGGGAACTTTGCGGAAAATTTGACAGCTCCTCTCATCGGATTAGCTATATGTTGTCATTTTTTTTTTTTTTTTTTTTTTTTTTTTTTTTTTTTTTTTTTTCGGTGGATATACACAGTCAAAAAAGACAATTTGCAATATAGTTAATCAAAGCGGAGAGAAAATCATGAGATCTGTGTTCCATGAAGGAAAGTGATGTTGGCCCTAAGTTTGCTGATCGTCACCTCGTTCAGCACCGCAGAGGCGAGCTTGTTCGTCAACGTCACGGGGGACATCATTTTGGGCGGTCTCTTTCCGATTCACAGGAAGGGCTCGGGCTCGAAGCCCTGCGGCAAAATACAGGTAAACATTTCCACCGGCTGCGGGATTATTTCGAAAATAATTCTCGGAGGCATTGTTTCATTTTTCATTGCGGTCACTTGAAAACAAAAAAAAAAAAAAGAAACAGAGAGAGAGAGAGAGAAAAGTTGCGGTGAATGAAAAATAAAGCCCGGTGGGACAATGAAAGAGAACAAGGGGAGAAAAAGACAAAGAAAAAAGAAAAAATTTCAAGTTCCATTGCAGCGAGACAACATTGGTTTTCATTTTTCATTAACATTTCATATTCACGTGTATATATATGCATTGGTAGTTAATGTGTGCTTGACCGCAGATGGAGGACGGAATCCAGCCACTGGAAGCGATGCTGTACGCGGTAGGACAAATAAACGGCAATCCTGATATTTTGCCTGGGGTACGGCTGGGCGTGCTGGCGTACGATTCCTGCGATAACCCAAGTTACGCCCTCGAACAGACCCTTAATTTTGTCAAAGGTAGGCAAGCACGTACTCACAGTACATATATTATACATTGTCCCTTTATCACGAGCTTTCTAAAATATACTCCGTTTTTTTTTTTTTTTTTTTTTTTTTTTTTTTTTTTTTCAACTACCTACGCAGGTGAACTAAGTAAAAATGGAAATTTTTTTTCACGCTGCTTGTATCATTCGCTAATTTTTTCAAAATTTTACCGACTACCGAATGAGAAAAAAATATATTTCTAAGAAAACACGCGACAATCCAATGTCCCTGAGGTATACTTATGATTTTCCTTATCTCGACAATGTCATTGTTGGAACGAGTAAGAAGCAAAAAAACGGAAATTCGACTTTAAATTCGCGATTGTTCGGTGATATGGTTAATCTTCTTTTTGGACGAGCAAACGCGCATAAAAACTCTCCATCTCCTTATCGGACGAGCAAACGAGGAGCAATCGAGGAATCCCCGAGAGTTGGCCAAACAACCCCCAAACTAGACCGATGGTAGTTAACATCAGTGGCAATGTAATACACCGGAAACTTCGAAACAACACGAATGAATTTCCCGGCACACCTGTACATTCACCCACATCGTATTGTTAAAGCAACCATCGTATATATATATACATGTACGTATATCTGTGCAGGTTTCATAGCTCACGTAAACGAGCACCATAAGCCAGAGTTCCAGTGCACGGACGGTAGCCTGCCCAAGTACCGAGGCGGCGATTTCGATCGAGTGGTCGCGGTTTTGGCCGAGCAGTCAAGCTCCGTCACCATACAGGTGAGCTTGCACGAGTAAGAGTGAGACACGCGCGCCTGCTGATCCACACCACTGTACAACTTGTGGCTGTTGTTGTAACTTGATGAGTGGCGCATAATATATACGTGCAACCGCACTAGAAACTTGGTACACACACACATATATATATATATATATATATATATATATATATGTGCATGCACGTGATGTATGTAAGTTTGATGGGTTGCTTGCACCGCTCGAGCGCTTGATTACGTCGATTAGTTGCTCGGCGTGTGGCGGTAGATTGCCCCTTCGCGCCTGAGACGCTTGTTTACAGTGTTTACGTTGATTTGCTCTGGTTTAAAAAAAAAAAAAAAAAATTGTTTTTTTGTTTGAAAGGAAAAAAAGAGACGATTTCCTTTTTTTTTACATTGCTCTCGCACGTAAAAATAGTATTACGATCTTCATTGAATGCATTCGTTAGCATCAGAGCTTTTTTAACTTCATTAATCACGTACGAAACGTGTGATAAACGATGCTGACTATCATGCTGCAACTGATAAAATATGTATGCAAACAAACTTTGCTATTCGTATGGATGGTTTTACGTGGAGGCTCTCCTTTTTCCTCCCCAAAGGGTAGGGGTGGGCTCCGCACTGTCCAAACAGATGGATATTTTTTGTCCATCCATCCAGACTTGTGATCGTTTAGACCACTTGCCAGCAGATTATTTACTCATGTGTTAAAAATAATAAATTGCTCACCATTTGATCAATAAATATCAATTATATGTATATATACTTACTCCCCTTTAACCAGCGACCTAAATTTCTTTCTTCCTCTCTTCGACAAGTGGAGTACGAAAATAAAACGCACCTTCTCGTGTTTGGATAACAATTTATCTCCAAGCGGCTCACAGCGAGCACCGCATGTGGTCATCGACGGGCTTAATTACCCCTTTATATATATTATATATATCTCACGTGGCTATGCAGCAGAAGAAGTTTCAATAGACTTGCACTTACCCCAATCTCGAGGCTGTATCGGGTATAGCTGATATCGCGTTCGTATATACACAACCGCACATCCTCCATTCCACCACCTCCCCTCGAACGCATTTTAACCGACATATAGGGTGTGTACAACCGTACACAGGGTGCGAGAGTTCACATACCACTCGTTCCCCTTTCCTCCACACTATGGGCTTACTTGCTTACTCCGAGAGATCAGCTGTGGCTTGGCTCCCCCACAACCCCCCACCCCGTGTTGCAGTGCTGATGATTGCTTTCGAGAATTGGAGAGAAAGTGACGATGGATTAAATACCTTTTCCTTTTTTTTTTTTTTTTTATCATCAATTGACGGCTTTTCTCGCGAGAGAGGCATAATTGCGTTGGGGGTGGCGATGATTTCTCAATTAGCACTTCTTGGTGTACCATCGGCCGCTTGTCTTTGCAACTACGCCTTTTCTCCTTTCTTTGAGTACGGCCCTCGCTCTCGGTTCATCAAAGTTACAGCCTGCGCACTTACAACCGAGAGACGATGAAGGGGAAAAAAAGCTCATCACACGAAAGCCGGAAGAGTGTAGGAACTCGATTTTCTTACCCTCCTTTTGGGCTCGAGCGCTTTCCAATCGGCACTACTTTTATGTACTTTCCTCCTGCGTGCGCCCCCCTCGTAGTCCCTGGCGTTAACCGTTCCTCGGTACCTATACCTACGTCGTGCTCTCCCCACCAAAGTGCATACGGGTGAGAAGGACAAGGAGATACTTATGTATATATGTATATAATTGAGCGAGGGACGAATCGGCAGGTGGCTGCGTTGCTGCGGATGTTCGCGATGCCGCAGATCTCGTACATGTCGACGACGCCATCGCTGAGCAGCAGAGACCGCTACCCGCATTTCTTCAGGACGGTGCCGAACGACGTCAACCAGGCGCACGCGATGCTCGAGATCCTCAGGTGCGTGTGTATACATTTCTTTTTTTTCTTCTTTATCCCCTCGCGGTAGGAGGAGAGCGAGCGCCCGCCCGTGTATTGGCACGTTTTTCATTTTCTCGGTGCGGTGTGCTTTTCTCCTTAAGTTTTTTACGTGGCCGAGGAACGCGTTCGTTCGACTGTTATGTGGGAGGGGGGGGGGGGCTCCGATGCCGCTGTGGCTTTGTTTATTGCCCGAGTCCCGTTTGATGGTTGCTTTATGAGAAAATTTTACCTTACACAAGAGTACGGTAAGGGTACTTTTTTTTTTTTTCCCTTTCTTCGGCCTTCACCCCGTATAATCATTTCTTCCTAAATGTTTCATCTTCTTCATTTTCTGGAAAAAAACTCAAGTAATGCGGGTACTCGGTATTGTAAAATTGTTCCCTTCCACCGTGAAGATTAAATTTTATTTTCCGCGCATCGACGAGGTAAACGAGCTAAAACTCGAAATTACAATCCTCCCGTGTACTTTTCGTGCGAGCTGGTAAAACATTTCAATTTTTTTTTTTTTTTTTTTTTCCTATCTGATTTTTGCGCCTCGGTAAAACAGCATTATTAAATTATAAGAATGCAAACACCCTATTAATCCATCGACGAAATTACAATCGATGGAATGCAGTAAATTGTCATTTTCGCATTCGTCATCGTTAAAGGCCGACGCTGCATGAATTACATCCCCCCCCCTCCCCGATTGGATTACTCCATCTACCCCTGTACAATTTCCCTTCCAAAAAAAAAAATCACATATCCTCGAGGTGCGCTTCGAAAGCACCAGCTCTCTTTTATTACTCCCTTTCTTTTAAACACGTATACCAAAACCAGCCGAGAGAGAAGATAAACAAAAGCTCTGGAAACTCGTTTGTTGGATTGTTTTTTTTTTTTGTTTTTTTTTTTTTTGTTAATTTGTTTTGTGGGGTTTTACTTTCCCAGGGAGTACCGATGGACGTACGTGTCGCTCATCTACTCGAACACCGAGTACGGCGTCAACGGCTACGAGACCCTGCTCTCGTTGGCCAGCAGTTACAAGGTGTGCTTCACTTCGCCCCAGCGCGTCGACAAGGACGCCTTCGGGCCCCAAGACTACGACAAGGTGATCAACTTTATCCGAAAAAAGACCAACGTCAGAGGTATACAACATACACATATATATCACACATATAAATTATGTTGGTGCTAGAGAACTACCTCGATAGGGACTGCACGGGTATATATATATTTCGAAGAACGGGAGGCGAGTGATCGGCTCGTCGATGGACGGGATGAAAAACGTAGCGCTCCAAAGCTCGCGATCTGCTTGCATAAACTCGAGTTAAGAGATGAGCCATGAATACATTACGGTTGCCGAGGCGAAAACTGTGGGGGCGGGGGTCATTGTGGGTATTATGTTGTATATATGCGGGAGAAGAAAAAACGTAAGAGTTTGAAGGAAATTTCGCTCTCGCGGGAACTCGGGATGTATTCCATATTTTGGTGCGGATAATCCGGGCGATGAGAAAGTCTTTGCATTCTTATGCTACACACCTTTGTATACCCCTGGTATGCGTGAATACATAGTTTGTTGTTCTGTAAATAGTTTGTGTTTGGAATTTTGTTGTTTTCGTCCCCAAATTTCGACGGGGATTCGCGCGTTGTACATCAGCGCTGTTTGTTTATTACAAACTACTGTAGCGGATTATGTTTTTAATCGCGTAATAATTACATACCTACACAGAAAAGCTTGTGTAGCTTTTAGAAAGCTTTTTAACGGTACCTCCGGTTCGGACGTAAATAGAATACGAATTAGTTGACGCGTAAAGCTTTTCGGGGTTGAATAAATTTCTCCCCCCCCTTTTTTTTTTTTACGGCTACAACGGTACTTATATGCTTCGGAGTCATATCCAAGACGGGGTTATTTCCTCTTCGCTTCCGAATGTCAACGCGCTCGTGCGTGCCTAATTTGATTGCTGAACCTAGCGATGTTGAAATTGGCATAGCTGCAGGCTTGGGCGCAATTATTTAGCGATCTTTGAAGCAAAAAGAAATTTTTCTTCCCAAATGAAGTGTTTTCTTTTTTCTGAAAAATGTTTTAAAGCTTTCACTCTTTTTAAACATTTTTGTTGTTGTTTTTTCTATTAAAGTTAACGAATAACTGTACAGTAACCATAAAACTCGTACTTGTTCTTATATGTAAAAATGTATTGCTTATTCTTGTAAACTAAAAATTAATAAAAAAAAAAAAAAAAAAAAAAAAGGAATCACCACTCGAAAAGACTGAGCGGATAGATGATTTTTTGAAAATATCGAATTACACCTTTTATAACGCACGTGGCCAAAAGAAAATGAATACATATACTTTCGCACGTATACAAAGCATCACCGGGTGATCAAAGTTTCAAAAGTAATAACACTTTGGTAAAGAAGCCTCGAGACGCGACATATTTTTGCTTCTGCCCCATCACGCTCTTTGAATGTATTTTGTAAACTTCGCTCTCGCATGAAATATACGTATTATCGATCACCTTCCAAATAAATTTGGCTCTCCAGCGTATCCCACTGAACAGTCTTTTACGGTCTACAGTGCAGGTACAACAATATATCCAAATTACAATCAACTTTCCAGTCATATTGACTTTTGCTCTCAAGAGCCACACGCGCACGAAGAAGAAATATCGATTCTTCCCTCCAACGCCAAATATAAATAAATCGCGAGGGCGTTCCCCAAATAGAACTTAACGTCGTGATTATCGAGCGCACCCGCGATCGCAAGAATATGCCACGTAGAGGGCGATTCAAGCAATAATGTATGATGATAAAAACAAAAAAAAAAAAAAGTTGTAGTGCTGTTCGCCGAGAAGGTGTCGTCCCTGCGCGTGATGGACGCGGCTCGACGGCTAAAGCTCGGCTCGTACTTCGTGTGGATCGGCAGCGACGCGTGGTCGACCAACAACCGCCGCGACTTTTTGAACCCGCAGCCCAGCCGGCGAAAAGACCCGGACAAGCAGGTGGTGCTGGAGGGCGCCCTTGCGGTGCAGCCGCTCTCGCACAACGTGTTCGGCTTCGACGAGTACATCGGGAGCCTGGGTCTCGAGCACGAGGCCGTCGACCCGTGGTTCCGCGAGTTCTGGCACGAGTACCACAAGTGCGACGACACCAACCCCACCGTCGTGGACGAGGACTACGACGAGGTATGACACGTGTGTGTATTTCACCTCCCCCCCTCCTCATCCAATTTTTCGCGGCGATACAGGTGGAGGACAAGGTAGGCTGCTCGAGCGAGTCGGCGCCGAGGGTGTCCCAGGAGACGGGCTTCAAGCAGAACAAGTTCGCCCACTTTGTGCGGGATGCCGTGTACGCGGTGGCTAACGCGCTCCACAACCTGTACGTCGACAGGTGCGGCAGGGGCCATCGGGGCATGTGCCAAGCCATGCGGCACATCGACGGCAGTACCCTCATTGGTTATCTGGCCAATGTTACCTTCAAAGGTTCACCATTTTCTTTCAACGTCTCGGCTCTGGGGTTGCCAATATATACATATACTGGTTCGCGAAGAAGAAGAAAAACAACGCATTTTTGGTCACTACTTTCGAACCGATGAGCCGATTCTAGCTCTTCCGAAAAACGAAAATAAAGCTTTTCTTTCTTCTTTACATATTATGTTCCAGTAAATGAAAGAGGGGGAAAAAACATTACGTAAATATCCGCTTACCTAACGTTTACTGTCACTATGTCGTGTTGAAACGGCATTGGACTTTTTTTTTCGTTAATCGCAAAGCTTCCTCTCTGCGAGATATTAAAACTACGTTGATTTAGGAAGAGAAATTGCGAAAAGTGATATCAAGAAGGATTGGTACAGCAATTACCTAATTAGGAGCATTAAATGAAAAAAAAAGAAAAAATGATAATCATAATAAATAAATTTTTAATATCCGCAGACGAAGCGAACAACATGTTCAGATTCATAAACGGCACGGATGGTCCGCCGAGGTACACGATACTCAATTACCAGAGGAGCACCAACGGCTCCTACCACTGGCACGTCGTCGGCAACTACACGCGTGAGTCGACACGTATATAATATACGTTTCTTTTCTCTATACCTATACTCCCTTGAAAATTTTCAATTTCGATTTAAATTGCCGAGCCAAAGACATAGATAGAAGGGGTTTTCATAAAAGTCGGCCATTATTAATACCCCGTACGCCCTCGATTTTTATCGAATCGCATGATACGAGCCAGCTCGCGCATGTGTTTTGCGAATATAACGACCCGTGCGCTCGTAAATCTCGGCTGACACACATGTATATATACATTTAACGAGATGGTGATAGAGGATACCTACGTCGGGGGCAAAAAATATATTTGTTCCGAGATAAGGAGGGGCCGGTCAGCGGGTATTACTGTACTGGCTATCCTCTATGCTGCATCTATATGTAAACGTATTTGATGGAGTTATGGGACTTTTTGATCGATGACGGGCAATTCGATATCGGACGGAAAAAATATTGTGGTAACAGTACTGGCTTCTACGTATACACGTATGAACGAGAGTCGTAATTTTTCCTCTTTCAACGACACGAGCGTCGTGTACGATTCATAACACGGATTTATGACGTTTTAGTTAACGTTACCACTTTTTATACTAACACGACGCATATGTACACCTAATTGTTCCCGATCATTAGAAGAGTTAACGGCAACCGTGGTACCAGAGCTTCTGTACGCTAATTTTGTAAATACACTCTTTCAATGAGAATAATTCCGCTGACCATGCCACACTGAAATTCCCCTCGAATCTAAACGCATTGCCTAAGAGTTTGCCCAAAAAAACCTGAACAGCTTTTCGAGTGAACCCACCTCGCTTATTTCCCGGTTAATTAGCGCAAAAAAAAAAAAAAAGAAAAAAAAAAAGTATACGGATCCCGTACCCTTTCACCGTCCTCATAAAAGTCCTTTTAACTCCCTCCAACACAAACGAAAGGGGTACCGGAGGGGTGGCAGTTCATTTTCTCATCAGTGGAAATGTTTAGAAAAGGAAGACGGCACGTCGAAACTCGTGCTGAACAAGGAGAAGCTAAAGTACCGTGGGACGGAGGTGAACGGTTTTCCAAGCTCGAGATGCCAAGAGCCGTGCAAGCCCGCCCAGATAATGATCCGGGAAAAATTGGACACGTGTTGCGGGCACTGTCGCAACTGCGGCATCTACCAGTACAAGGTGGGCGAGCACACCTGCGAGGACTGCCCCCGGGGTTTCCGCCCAACAAAGGATAAGCTCAAGTGTTCGCCCATACCCGAGGAGTTTGTCGACCTCACCAGCCCATGGGCGCTCTCAGCTGTGGCTGCTGCTGTCGTTGGTGAGTTCTCCTCTATACTTTGACGGTTATTTACTGTACAGGAAGCTGACAAATGTATAGTTTTTAATTAATTAAATCCAAGAACATTATTCATTTTGGTGTATCGAAAACAAACAAACAAAACAAAAAAAAAGTATGCGATGCACGTGATGAGTGTTTAATGCAACCGAGAGATGTATACTCTGAACGTGTATTTATTGACCGTGAGTTCGCATGGCTTCCTTGTCTAAATTAGTACTGCTAATTAGTACGAAATGAGGGGAAACGCGAGAGCGAAAAAGTAAAACTAGCTCTCCGAAATTTATTTTTCCCCTTTGCCATTATTTGACGTATAGTTTTATGTTGGTTTTTTGTTAATGGTTGAAATTTTTAACGGTAAAAAAAAAAAAGAGAAGGAAAGAAAGAAAAGTAAAACAGTACGTAATGTGACGAGGCAAAATTGCGTTTTCGTCGAAACCACGAGCCGTCAGAGTCGAACACGTGGCTCATCGAAAAAGTTGCGCTCGAGGGTGTGTCTGACGATAGGTACGAGAGCGCCACTTGGTGGTAACGTTTCGGGTAAAGTTTTCGGGTCCATCGCTCCCATTACCCTTATGAAAAAGTTGGAAAATTTAGGAGCAAAGTTTTTTCCCCCCTCCAACCTCCTCGGGGACCGCGAGTACCTGGGTCTGACTATACTCTGATGTTTCTACTTGAACTTCCTACTTGAATTCTAATGCGTTTCCCCGCCTCTCTCTCTCTCTCTCTCCGTTTCCAGTGATAAGAGATTAAACTACTTTGTCTCCCTTCTCCATCAAGGCAATACAATTACAACGCGAATACTAAATCATTCGCAAAAACGTTTAAGTGATTCTCGGATGTTTGTTTCCTTCATTTGTAAAAAAAAAAAAAAAAAAAAAAAAAAAAAAAAAAAAATCCTTCAACATATTTCACTCGCGTGTAATCAAGACGCCAATTGTACCAATTAATCTTCTGACAAAAAAAAAAAAAAAAAAAAACACGAATGGACCTAAGCCAATTCCATCCACCAGAAACCGCATCTGCGCCAACTTCCTGTTCCCCCCCGATTTTCCCCTCATCCTCCACAGATTCCCAATCGCGAATCCAGCCCGACTAATCCCACCCAATTTCCACAGGCATTCTACTAACGAGTTTCGCGCTGAGCGTGTTCTGGCTGTACCAAACCACGCCGATCATCAAAGCCGCGGGCCGGGAATTGTCGTACGTGCTGCTGTTTGGGACTTTTTCCTCGTTTCTCATGACGTTTGCCATTATACGGCAACCGGATTCGGAGACCTGTGCCATCACGAGGTTCGGCATCGGATTGTGCTGCACCCTTTGCTACGCGGCTCTCGTTACCAAGACCAACAGGATATACCGGATATTCAAGAACGTGACCAACAGTCCCCGCAAGCCGAGGTAAGGATCTTCTTCTAGGTCCAAATTTTTCCTACATTGTCTCTATAATATAGACCAAACGGTGGTAAGAAGCCTAATGTCACGAGTTCACGAACAAGCTAGGCCATCCCACCGTAATACAATACATAAATGCATTGATAATCATATCGACAAGTACATACACAACACAAAAATCAAATATTAACGAGCAATGGTAACGCATCCGCCGTAGGTTCACGAGCCCGGAGTCACAATTGCTGATAACGTTTCTGATAACATCACCCGAGCTTGCGATAAACGCCATCTGGCTGAAAAAAGCTCCGGCAGAGGTCGTCAACAGTTACCCGACGCGGGACAGAAATTACAAAATCTGCAAGGGATTCGACGACAGTTCTTACATGATCGGATTCATCTATCCGATATTTTTGACTTGTAAGCGCTTACGAATATTTTCGTTTTCTAAAAATAAAAGTAAAAAAAAGCAAAAAAAAAAAAAAAGCTCGTCCTTGTCGTTTACAGTTTTATGCAGCCTCTACGCTGTGAAGACGCGCAAGTGTCCCGAGGGATTCAACGAGGCCCGTTACATAGCCTTCACCAATTACACGACGATGCTCTTGTGGATGGCCTTTGTTCCTTTGTACTTGTCGTCCACGAGCAACGCCATTCGAGCAGTGATGCTTGCCTTGTCTCTGTCGCTCGGTGCTTTCGTCCAATTGGCCTGTCTTTTTTTCCCAAAGATCTATATTGTGCTCAGGAAACCCGAGAAAAATACCAAACAGTTGGTAATGTCTACCCATCGGAACTCGTCGTATCTGCCGACATCGACCACGCCGATTGTTGCGACCGTGGAAAAGAGTAAGATCGGGTGTTAATCGGGTTTGGTTCATCAATTTTTATTGCCATTTAATGTCGCATCCAATTTAACTAGGCCATTTTTTTAAATTCATCGTGAGATTTTGTGTCCTTGAATAATAATAATTGAAGTTTAACATAAATAAATTAGTAGCTATTTCAAAATATAGAGAATATAATTTTATAAAATTACATATCAGAGACTCGGATTTTTCTACGTAATATTTTTCGTGAAACACTTAAAAACATTTATTTAAAATTTTTTAGCTTTATAACTTTTGTAAATAATTGTACAAAAAATCACTCAACATTATAAAAATTGTTGTGAATAAAAAAATTTTCGGTGGTTTATCTAGATGCTTATCACTTTTTCAATCAAACATGTACATAATTAGTTTTGGCATGCGGGAGGAATAATAAACAAATTCAGATTCGCTTAGTTATTTGTAAATATATTATTAAGTAACATCTATAATATAATAATGAAAAACCATATATATATTCATGGGTATCATTGTAATATCTTAATTCAATAATAAAACACTCAGTATGTATATTTTTTTTAGCTTCCACGCGTAACTACGCTCATTTCGTATTTTCCTTTATCAATTCATCAAAATGACCTCATCACAATACTTTGCCGCACCTCTGAATTTTGTATAGTTTCATACTTCTTATCCTCTATTTATACATATTTAATTTATACATTTACGTGAGATTTTTCTTTTTACAGTTTATTTATTTCCTCAACGATAAGCTGATACATAAAAAAATGTGCCATTTTTTTACCTTTTTTTTAATCACTTCTCTTATAAACTATATTATTTCTTTCAAGTTTTATTTCACTGGTTATACCACTAGCTTCATCCAAATGCAAGCACATCTTTTTACAAAATGAGGATGAATTACCCCACGTGAATTTTTATTTGACCAGAGACGGTAATGCTCGTTGTGCTACATTTGTTTTGTTTATTCTGATGAGGCTTTTAACGAAGTAAAACATTAGTTTATACATAAATAAGGACAGAACGTAATTATTCTCGATGTCTCGTTGGATTCCTTGTTTTGTGTAACTGTAAGACTGTTTTCAAATGAGATTCATCAAAACTTTAAAAGTAACTTCATATTGCGTACTCTCCATGATATATTTTACACGTATCGATACAAAAAGTAAAAAAGTCATAGACTGTGTTTTTGTCGCCTACAACACGCGTACGACACGCGTACACTGTTCATTTTATGCGTGATACGGTGTATCAGTTTTAAAAAAATCTCCAACTAGATTTTACGGTTAATGTAGTGATGAAAACTTCACAGTTATGCAATATGATCGATTTATTTATAATAAATCATATCTCATAGATTTAATATGCGTGTACAAGAAGTTTTTCGATTTTTAACTACATTTTGAACTCACTTTGTAAATAAAATAAACTTTCCTGTCCAGTATTAATATTCATTCACTCCTTAACAATTTTTTAACCTAATTCTTTGGTCAAGTATAAGTAGTTTTATATAAACAAATTAAATAATTGGATAATGTCAAGACCTAGTGTGATTTATTTCATTATTTTTAAAAATATGTATTTAAATTGGAAAAAGGCTGGAGTACAGTGTGTCGAGAATAAAAAAAAAAAAAAGAATAATAAATAATAATGGACAGCACAGACAGTTCTGTTTTTTTATTGTTATATTTCACTATAATGTTACAAGAAACATTATTGAAAAAAGGTTAGCCACGTATCAAAAAAAAAAAAAAAAGTAGTACTTACAAAAGAAACATTTGTTTGAGTACACGAAATTTAATTGTTTAATTGTACACTTAAATATCTATCAAGCTTCGTTATCAGTACTCTGGTACTACGGTCATGTGATAGATCTTTTTTATACTTCAGTATTATTTGTACAACAAAATTTTACAAGAATTTTTTTGTCATAATGCTACATAGCACGTTGACACTGTTTTCTTAAATTTATTACAATTTTTATTCAACGTACAGTATATCAACGAGTTTTCGGTACAACTACATTAATTTTCTAAATTTTAATATTTACAGAGATATTTTATTCTTCCCAAAACCATAAAGAGTTAAGCATTCATTTACATTATATGTACATGCTACAAAAATATAAGGTTAAAAAGCAAACTCAAATGGTAATCGCTCTCTAATTTACATATAATACTAAAATTTTTATATTTAATAATAAATTGCAGTAATGAAACGTATATCACATTCAATAATCTTCAACTAACCAACATAATTTGTAATAACGTTAAAATATTTTATAGAAATATACTTTTAATCATAAGATCTACTTATATCGATTCTTTTGGAGGAATTTTTAAAATAACATCTTTTTCGCATTTCTGATGATATAGTATCTACAAAAAATTGGGAAACAACTGTTAAACAATACTAAAGGTAGATAATCAGGAATAATTTATTTTCCAGCTCAACGTTTGTCTTCAGGATTCTTAGTGTAGTGAGGTTAATTTATCTTTAATCTATAATAATAGTTTGTAGTATCGTAGTAAACTCTACAAAACACTTTCTTACGAATCGATACCTTTAGTTGTTATCACTTTATCGTTCGAAAAAGACCGGCTTTTATTTAGTTAAAATACTTCAGACCAAAAATATTTATACGCTTTGTCGAATTGTTCCTCTAAAGAGCGGAGAAAATGTTTACCTTTTATTTTCAGTACAGTGCAATTAAAATCAATGACCATCATAGAGTCACAGTTACGTAGTGGATCTTATTATTTTTAAAAAGAACCATTATCATCTATTAATTATTTTTATCATTTGTGAAAAGAAGATTTTCTTCTTCTTTTGAATAGTTTTAATTACTTTTTTTCATTTCGTTACAATTTGACTCTTTAATTACTTTAACTTGATACATACTAGTTATGTAATAATATATATCGATATGTCATTTCACTTTAGTGAATATAATATAATAATCTGCCTCTCAAATTCAAAGAAAGTAGTATTAGAACCTCAATTTTCATATAATTTTATACTTGTTTTCTTATAAAACGTCCTTCATGGACTATGAATTATGTACTAGTATAAGTTTTTCTTTGTATTCTGCATTAACAACTATTTATAAATAATCAATATCAACTATATGACTAGTTAGGTTTTAGTAGTGTTCGTTTAATTTTTTATTTTTCGTACATACAAAGCTTCAATAAAAATTAGTCTATCACATTTGTTTCTTAATGTACTAAAAAAATTTCTATACCCATACCGTTGAAAATTTTTTCGTTTGACTAACAACATTTAAATAATAGTATCACAAAATCATTTCCTGTAATTTATAAACAAACAGTTTTACAAGTTTCGATTTTCACAGCAAAAAAAAAAAAAAATCACTCCAACTGCGATAACACAGGAATCGTCGTAAGTATACCTCAATAAAATTTGTCATACGAAGATCATTCCACTCTGTGGATTACAATGTCTAATCTTCCGTACATCTGTACAATGAGTCATTGTACAATCAACAACACGAGGAATCAAATGTCTGATCTTGCGAATGTGGCAGAGTTAAAATTCAACGAAACATTCACATTTTCTTTCGAATCATTGATGGTATCACACCTTGCGACTAGCTAATACATCATTGGTTTTATTTTTAAGCTTCAAGAAGCTCAGCTGACACGATCTTTTGCTTAACTTTTAACCTAGCTGCAAACTCTTTGGCCCCAGCACCCTAATCCCTTATTTTTTATTTATTCATTTTTTATTTATTTATACAAGTCATCTTAAGGCACGTTCGCACCGATATCCTTCCTGTGGCCTTTTTATACAGCACGTTCCATATTTTCATCAACCTATGCACTCTTGGTTGCCATTGTATAATTTTTTGCACCTTTGATTACGTAAATGATATGTGCGCAGAGTACCGATTATATGCGTTTTACTTATCAGTTATTATGCATATCATCAAACTATGAGGAGGAAAATTTTTTTAAATATTTTAATTTAACGTATATTTCGGATGTGGCTACAATATCTTTTGCACGTAAACAAGCTAGAATAGCTATATATATATATGGTAGCTTCCGATTTCTTTCAAGCCAATGCGAACGTACATAATAATGGATAAATAATTATTTTGTTGTTAATAATTTATCAACCCTGACATGTTTAGTTCTCTTTAGGAATATAAAAACGAAACAAAAAACATTTGTTATCATTACAGGGACCAATGAACAACGTAGCTACACTTTGTAAAAATGATAAATTTATACATATTTGTATGATGAACAGTTCTCATAGAGAGATCGCGGCTTTTGATTGAAAATAAATATTCGATGCTATAGTTTGATTAAAACTCCATGATGGCACATTATGTATTATCTATGAAAAATCATAGTAATCATCCAATAGTCTGTTGTTAAAGTTCTACCATACTCGTATCATATATATATATATATATATATATATATATATATATGTGGTGTGGAAATCAAAGGACGAAGCCGCAAGCGAGACAAGAGGAGCGTCGGAACAAGAGAATCACGATTAAACCAAGTGCCCGCTAGCCCCTTCCTCCTTCGAAAATCCAGGGTTGATTCTCCCGAAAAAAAATCTGCCACATTCGCAAGCAAATCCAGCCCCTAAGCGATTCCATCTGTTCCCGATTCATCTCTCCTCCTTGCAAAGCAAAAGAAGATAATGGAATAAGAGACCAAGGAAACCATTTTTTTTTTTCAACTTTGCTCTTGGAAAAAAAAAAAAAAAAAAAGTACTCATTCACTTCGATATATAATACAGTGTACAAAGAGGCAGTGCACGCAATAACCGATGCTACGAGGACGAGTCGAATCGCCGAGCTGATCAACGCGAGTCTGCCAACGAGCCCGTTCAACAGCAGCAGCATCACCTGCTAAAGTACCGACTGGCCAGACCAGCCAGTACAAAGAGGACGTGAGTCGTCAACGAACTGCCCGACGACCGCCACGTCGACGCCGACGACACGTCGTCGCACTGGGCTGCGAACCAAATTATTATTATTTTATGATGACGTATATAGAATATGGCGTAAAAATGAAAAAAAGACAAGAGAGTCGCTTACCGTAGGCCGTAAGGTTGACCTGCCACTCGTGCTTGTGTAGATGTGAGGCTCGAGGACACGAGGCCAAGTGCCCGGTTATCATGAGCTCGCGACTGCCACCCGGACTGCCGCCCGTACTCGTGGTCGTGGTAGCTGCCGAGGCACTGTATACCAAGCAGTAGCGGTTCAACTCGGTGCTGGCCACCAGATAGGCAGTGTCGTTCTCCACCCATGTACCGTGGCACGAGTATTCTGGAACAATTCATTTTTCTCTGTTTTTTTTTTTTTTTTTTTTTTTTTCATTAATACCTTTGGAATTACTTTCCATGCCGTTTAGTGGGTGTAAATGATGATTAAGGTATAATAAATAGAAAATAAAAGGTGGATCACCGAAACAATACGAGTAGCCTTACTCCGTAGAAATTTTGCTTGAAACGAAGGTAACAGAGCGGACGAAGAGCCGAGCGTTCCTTAATCCATCTCCATCCATCCGAGTGGAGGAAAAAGGATGGAAAAAAGATTAGAGAGAAAATCAGCATACGAATCCGTTCGGGGAAAATTCAGCGTTAGCGCGCACCAGTCGGATACATACCTATGGGGGGAAAATCGGGGGCGGGGGGTGTACACGTATACACACGAGATGGGTAATGCCTCGTGCAAACACGCGTCTGCAGGTACATATAGATCGGCAGCATAAATATATGTGTATACGTACGTAGGTATGTATGGTGATGCAGGTGCGGAAAGACGTAATCTTTAATCAAAGCAGCTGGCGCTCGATTATGCGCGCTTCATCCGGCTCAAAGCTCCAAGTTCGATGGAATTAACTTGGTCCGTTCCACTTTCTTTCTTTTTTTTTTTTTTTTTTTTTTTTTACTTCAGGGTTTTGGCGTTAGGGTACCGATAGTTTTGTGGGAGGAAATTTTTGCCGTGTACTGTAATGATTTTTCTCTTCGCCGGTAAATGCAATTTTTTTTTTTTTTTTTTTTTTTTTTTTTTTTTTCGGTGTAAAAGACGTCACTTTCTCCGTGGACGGAAACACGGAGTGTCCTATATATGTATGTACCCGCAAATTGCTTTACCAGCGTCAAATCGACTTTGGCATCGGGGGGTGAAAGTAGTGGGAGGAAAAAGGAGAGAAATAAAGGAAAAAAAAGTACATGCACGTAACGAAATCTCGAATTTCTCGCCCGTTGGGTGGTAGAAACACTACTTGGTCTTCCGCTCTATTTCGCTAGCTCGGCAGTGACTGTGACGGGATTTCTTAGCACTGCTGGAGAGTTACATCATCGGTTGCCGGCGAAAAAAGTTACGCCTCGAGGCTTCGTGGTGAACTGGGAATTGGACCTGATTTTTATATTTTTACCCACTTTGTACGTCTCTTTTTCTTTCTTTTTTTTTTTTTTTTTTTCCTTCTCTAACGGGGTCACGAGAAATAAAAAAAACAAGGATCTAATTTTGTATGGCCTGATACTGTTTTTGTACACTTTCCGCGCTCACTTTGATTTATAGATGGATTTTAGGTTCCTTTTGTGATCTCCACCACTTGTGTGGATACATTGGAAAGCTCAAAGCTCAGTTTCAGGTGGTAGTATACCTTTTAGGCTTCACAATATTATTTTAAACACGAGCATAGTCATGATGCTTGAAAATAACTTGAATGTCATTCTGAATACTAAACGGATCAGTTTGAAGAAAAATTCAAGAAAATTGCTCAGGTCATCTAGTTTTCAGCAGAGTACAATACAAGTTAACGAGTTGTGTTTTTTGAAAAGAAAAAAAAAAAAAAAAAAAAAAAAAAAAAAAAAAAAAAAGAAAAAGAAAAAAAAAACCGTGGAAAAGTTCAAACAAGAGCTGACGGCTGCAAGATTCGGGGCAAATGCTCCCCAAAGCTCCCATGAATACATCAAAAGCTGCGAGAACTCCCCGCTCGTCCCGAACAAAACAGCCCTAATTGGGAATTCCCTTTCAAATATTCATCCACCGGGGTATAGTATACAGCAGTGGTAGCAGCACAGGAGAAGGATACCGAGGGAAGAAGAAGAAGAAGGCGATATACCGCGCAGTGTCCCGATGGTCCGCGCACACGGATGGCAGAAATCAATTAAGCGAAGCTCAAGCCCAAGGAGCTACACACGGAGAGAGGGAAGGGAGGGGTGGGTCGAGAACTCGGCCGGGCAAGCGATGTCCATCAGCAAACCAAGCGGAAAGGTCGACGACGTCTCGGCGGAGGAGCTCGTACCCTACGCCGCAAACTAACTATTGCAAGCTCTCCCTCTCTCGCTTGGAGGTAGCTGTCTGTCCGCGGAAACTTGTTCCTCCCACCCCCTCCTTTTCCCGCGTTCACTTTCGTGAGCCCAAAGTCGAAGGGTAATCCGATAAGACGTTGTACGCCGAGACGTGCTTTTGGGCGACGGGACCGTTGAATCGGTGGTTGGACCCGTCGCGAGAAAATTTTGTTGTTTCGAGGCAATTCTCCAAAGGATATAGTCGAACGACCATAATTTGGTGAAATGAAAATTCAAAGTGTGCGTATGTGTGTGTACTCACTGAAGTGCGCCTTGTCGGCGCAATCGGTGGCGAATTCCATGAGGTCGGGCTTGGTGCAGCCGATGTTGAGGCCCTCGACGCTCGCGTGGTGGCAACGCACGGGAAGGGGCGTAGTCGTCGGTTCGGCTCTCACTTCGGCGACGTTTTCGTAGGTCCCGTGGATGCGCTCGTGGACGCGCGTCGACCAGACGGACGGCTCGCCACCGGCCGGGGGCTTGTTCGTCACGAAGACGACGTTGTAGCGGCCCAGGTGCGGGCACTGCCGCGTCATGGGTTCCATGGCTGTTGGCACAAATGGTTTATTAAGGCTTAATAAAAGGGCAACCGGTGTCAATTGTGCTTTTACATACAAGAGCCAAAAGTGTCCTTATACTCACACCCGTGTAGGAAAGAACTTCAAAGTTATACTTGAGGACGGTCGACGTTACGTGCACGTTTTTTCCAGAAAAATCGTAATTACAATCGAGCTACTCGTGTTGATTGTTAAAAAAAACCCTGGTATATAATATATGTACCAACTCGCTGGTCAACATATTATTTCGTTCGCCATGTAACAGCGTTATTCGACGGGGGCTTTTTGAAATTCAAGCAGCTGTAAACGTCTCGTTTAAAACAAAAGAAGATTGAGAGGGTACGGAAGTGCAGTAAGTAACTGCCAACGCCACGTGAGGGACAAAAGTATGGGAAGAAAAAAAAAAAGAAAAAAAACATTTACACAGCCATACGTGCAGTAACATGCGCTGTCGCGCACTTGGGGAGAGAGAGCGGGTACTTAATTTCATCGGCACGCGAATCACGTGTTATACCTCGTAAAAGGGAGAAAAGGTGGCGGTGGATAACCGTATGGCGCGGTAAGTACGTATGTGTATATTATACGTACAAGAGGCTAGTTATATTGCCCGATATATATATATATCCATACCCCCGGGTATCCGTATCGGGCGCTTAATTCGATTATAAAATGCATTTTCTCTACTTCCCCAACTTACACACTTTTAGCTTTGGCCACGTGTATGCATCGATTTTACGCGTCCCTTTGCCTCCCTCCCTTACTTCCTTTATTTCTTCGGGCGCGTCGCCGATAAGCCGGTCCCGATCTATACGCGTGTAGTGTTTCCTTTTTTCTCCTTTTTGTCAACGGTAATTACGATGCCCCGCAGCGATTGCAGAACCACGAAACGGGGGAGGAAAAGAGAGGGCACTCTCGTATCAAATGCTCGTTCGTGCGAGACTTTTTTAATTGTATTAAATTAAGGAGCCGAGCTCACGAATTCCGCCTGCGGATCAGAGCTGTTTTTAATTGCAGCATACGTGCTTTCACCTGGGGGTTGGATATATATATATATATTTTTTTTTTTTCAACAGATTTACCCGTACTGTTGTATTTTTTTTTTATTTTTCCCGTGATCATTTTCAAGCGATTGGTTGTATTTGCGTGATTGAGCGTTCATTACAGGTTTTTGCGATTGAATGGAAAAAAAAAAACAAACTGAATTCATACGTAGCACAAGTACGTGGAAGTTCAATTTTTCGTTGCTGTACGATCTCTCAAATTGGGAATTGATTTTTTCAACCGTGTGCAAATACATGGGCTTTATTTGCGACTTGTAAATGATAAATGTTTTAAAAGAACACAATTGAAACAAACAAAATACTCGGTAAATTGAACATACACGATTCCCCGTACACGTATTCAAACGAAACACTACCGATCGCGTGACGATGTTGAGGAATGAAAACTACCATGCCCTTCGTAAAAAATAAAGGAGAGCAAAAAAAATACAGCATTGCAAACACGGGTAGTAAGGCGCTATCGCATCGATGGTTAAGACGCGGCGCGACACATTCAACCTTTTTTTTTAATTTATTTATATGGTCATGAGCGCGTTTCTTCTCGGCGATATGATACACGTTCTCGATTCGCGATAAGGCGCCCCGCCACCGCGCGTTTTTCCATTTTTACAGCGGATACGTGACGCGCTTTTTCGCTCCTCTGCCTCGACTCTGGTTTCCATATTTCTTTTTTACCCCCTTATTTTCACGAGATTCGTTTTGTTTGATTTTTTTTTCCCCTTCCCGCGTTGCTATGGGTCGTCATAATCTCATATTGTTCTTACGCGTAGGCTCGCTTCACG
This sequence comes from Copidosoma floridanum, assembly GCF_036245765.1. Taxonomy (NCBI): domain Eukaryota; kingdom Metazoa; phylum Arthropoda; class Insecta; order Hymenoptera; family Encyrtidae; genus Copidosoma; species Copidosoma floridanum. Next base: position 10,111,181 of record NW_028321891.1, on the reverse strand, counting down.
CGGCTTGTTTGATGAGATTTTTTTTTTTTCCCCACAAGCTTCCAGCTTGAGATCAACAAATTGTGTTTGTCGCGATAGAAAAAGTTATACGTGCAGCGGATAAATACTGATACTCGTGTCTTCACTGGGTTGCATCATTCAAGCTTCGTACATTTTAGCCAAGACAATGTTCAAAGTGTGACTAGTGAAACACTATTTTTTTTTTTTTTCCATCGAGTAAAAATCAAAATATGCGCCCGAGCATCTGATAAACATTTCGATCGTACTACCGGAGAAAGGCTCCACTACGAAGCGTGTGGGAGGGAAGGATTGAAAAAGAAAGGAAAGGGGGTGGAGGAGATTTTCCAGCTGACTGGCCGGGGTGTGGTGGTGAACGTGTTCCGCGGGAGGCGCGGGAGAATCGATGCTGATTCGGCACCGGACGAGCCGGATATTGTGTCCGAGAGTTGTGATCGAAAAATTCCCGTGCGCGAGAGTCGAGGCTCATCTCGAGCGAGTCGTTACTTTTTCGAGCTCAACCGATACACGGGAAATTGGGACGCTTTTTTCACGTGCTGCTACATTTATTTCGAAATAACTGAAGCGGAGTAAGTAGAGTACAAGCAAACTCACTGATAAAGGTCGTGTAGGGCACGGAGAGGGGATCGAAGGTGCCGTGCTCGCACGCGTCGACGTCCTGTTGGGTCCACTTTTGGGACTGCTGCATCTCGATCACGTGGTCGTCCCTCTTGTGGAACACCATGCAGACGAAACCATTTGTGCTGAAAATGTAGAAAAAAATATATACACACTGTTACAACACCTATTCTTTAACTTTAAATAGGATATCATACGTTTCTCTAGTTTACAGAAAAGACAATTCTTAGCCCACAATGATTTTTCTCTCTCTCTTTTCGAAAACTAAAATTATCATCTGCTCTGTGATATCAAGCAATTTAAAATTCAACTTGAATTACATGGTAAAAACCAACAGACGCACCGCAGCATTTTCACTGATTTGCGATGGAATTTTAAAATGATTTCAATAGACGTTTTCACGATTGTAAGCCCGTAGTCGGTATTTAAGAGCTACGTCATTCCGATGAATAAATAACGAACCGAGGGAGAGTTGTGCTGCAGGAAAAAAAACAAAAAAACAAAAAACAAAAAAAAAGACACTTGAGATACACAACTAACCACAATAGGGCGCAGCTCGAGGATAAAAGCTCACAGCTTCGCAGCTTGATTCTCTAAGAAGCGAGGAGAAAAAAGTGCTCTTAGAAATCTGGTAAATCTGCACGGGGGGAGGAAAAGAAGGACAATTCAAGGAGCTCCTAGGGAAGATTCTCCGCGCTTCGAAGGAATAAAGTGGATGAACGAGGAGAGAGAGAGAAAAAAAAAAAAGAGTCGCGAGCTCCTCAAATCTCCGGGGAATTAAGATTTCATTTCATCATACCTCTCTCTCTCTCTCTTCCCTTTGCTCTAATCTGCGCTCAAATTTTTCTTTTTCCTCCATTTTTTTTACCCTTTGCGATTCCTTAACCACCAGAATCGCTATCTCTTGTCCCTCTCTATCGGCGATCAACAGCGCTATGTAGGTACATGCATTCTACATCGGGGAAACAATTTTTTGCGGATTGTGCATATGCAAGCTCTGGCCACCTAACCCTCATCAATAGTTAATAGCCGATGTCTCGATTCGATTGAGTGTTGTATTCGCACGAAGGACTGCCCCCTCAAAGTTTAAATAGTAAATATTTTCAAGGGGCTTTCGATGACTATGAGAGTTTTCTTTTCAATGACTTTGACGGTGCACACGTGGCCCCCGAAAATTCAAAACGTCCACTAAATACACACGAAAAATAATATCGATGGACGGGAGGGGGGGAGGAAAATGAACAACGTCATTTTTCTCGCGGAATCGCAAAACTTGGCTCGAGCGAGAGTCCCCTCGAAAGGCCGCAACCGCGGAAGCAATTACCCCACCGCGTGGATCTCGCGTGAAATCGAGCGACGGCTGAAGCGAGCGATTAATCGGCCCATCGATTTCCCGCTCGGCCCACGAGAGACGTCCCCGTACGAATGTCAATTGCGCGTTAAGGTCGCGTTTTTCTCCCGGGGCGCGCCACGCGCTCAACCGAACTGAGGGGGGGGGGAAGAAAAGGCCGTTCGGAGGGCCACGCGATTACCGCTGCGGTTTGCTTAATACCGGGTTATCTCCGTGCGGCTGCTGCTCGGCTAAATTGCTCGCGTGTGGGAAGCTATCGGGGAAGAAAAAAAAAAAAAAAAAACCCAGCGGTTCGAAAAGTACTATACAATGGCCGACGGTTTAAGTGTACTTACTTGCGGTAATGGCACGGGAAAAAAGGGTGATGATACGATGCGCCTGATGGGTAAATGAAAAAATACGGGGATCTTATCGCGTCTGTGTGAGTGTAGTAAAATGTAGTTGATCGAGAAAGAAAATAACAGGATTTTTACATATTTTTGAAACGATGGTCCACAGCCGAGCATAGTGAGCTCATCTCCCGTCGTTTTTTTTTTTTTCATCGAATAGCTGCAGACGATTGGACGAGGAACTTTACTTAAAAAAACCGAGTAGGAGTCATATTTTTTATCTACGCAGTGCTCGGCCCATTTTTCGGGATTTTCCATCAGTATCAAATTATTTGCCTACCCTTTTGGTGTGGGAAACTAGGTTATCGGGCGAATTGAAAATAGAAGCGTAACCATTGAATCGCGTACGTATATATACGCAAACACACAAAAGCCAAGGAATGTGTTATATATGTATAATATGTATGTATGTGGTTCGGTGATTCGGTTCACAAGTCGCGGGAGTATGCCTTCGCCAACCCGAGCGCGATGGTAATTCGAATAGTCGTCAGAAAATCGAAGGAAAGTCGTGCATGGGTATGTGATTGTGAGACCCTTTCCATAATCGGAACGTGGAAACTTGTGTGCGCGGGTACGATGCGAGTGATGTTTGTATTGGAAAGAATTTTTTTTTTTCCCCCTCCCTCAAATATATCGTGGGTATACCATTTTGATGATAAAAAAAAGGGCAAAATTATAAAGTTGGCAAAGTTGCGTATACTGTACGTATAAAATCCAGTTACAAACTTTGTAAGCGTGGGCATGAATATGTTACACTGTGTAGAATTACAAAGTGTCGAGGGACTCGCTCTCACTATCTGTGACTACTACAACAAAGTAATCACGCGAGAGGCAGAGGAGAATTTAGATGAGATTTGATTTTTTTTTTCTACGTGTACATGTTGACACAACAAACCATATTAACCCAACGCAATCCGCTCGTCCCTGTGTGCCAACTTGAGGAAACTTATCATCATTGAATTCAACTTGAAGAAGAGAAAGAATAAGAAGAAAAAAAAACCAGAGGAAGAGAGAGAGAGAGAGAGAGAGAGAGAGCGTTTCAAGCGAGTTATCCACGATCTTACGTTCGGACTTGGGGAATCAAAGTAGACTTTTAGCCCCCGGGGCGTCGAAAAATTCGTTTAAAAGAGCGAGCGAAAGTTGACGTTTGGTAAGAAAAAAAAAGAAAAAAAAAAAAAAATAGAGAAAGAAGGAGGTGGAGAGAAAAAGAAAACGAACATGGAAAAAAGAGTCTCGGACGCGCGAGTTACTCAAAAAGTTTGTGGGGGTTGGTAAGGGGATGTATATACATGGGTACAGGACGAGCGAACTTTATTTAACCGCATTGGAAAACAGGTCCCGGAAGTTGGCAACTCCAAAATGCTGTTCCGCCGGACCTCGCACTTGTGAAATATTTTCCGTGAATACAACCGCGACGAGCTCCGGGATTTTTTTTTTCCTTGTTCGTCTCCTCCCCTCTTTTATTTTGTACGAGACTGACAGTCGTATGTCTCGAGAGCCGTGAAAATGTAGACACGTTGGAGAATGTTTTTTTTTTTTTTTTTTTTTTTTGTGTGTGTTTCGGGTGCCAAATGATCGTATGTGTCTGTGTTTAGGTGTGGTGGGCATTCGAGTGATTCCAGATGTAAGGAAGGTTTGAAACAACATTTTCAAACTGCGCTTGTCAAGCAAAAAGGACCTCTACTGGCCTTTGAAGTAAATGTCTGACCATACGTAGGGTTGTACTACTTGCGTTGAAAATTAGTCTCCATTTGCTCGGATTTTTTTATGCTACGTTTTTTAGTGGAAAGTCTTTTTCTCAGCTCATTAATTTGTAATTTACCTTGAGCGAAAATTATAAGCACTTAGATGTAAAAAAAAAAAAAAAACACGATTAATTGACATTGGCGAGTAGCTCGGATGCGTACAGCCGACCAAAAGAGTACCAGAAGGCCGTCTCCCTCGATATAATTAAAATAAAAAACGACTCCGCGAGAGTGCGTGCTAACGACCGTACTCTCCCGTGAGCGACAATTATAACGAGCGATATTATTAAAATTATTTCGAGCGCTCTCCCGGTATATTCCCCTCGCACGTTCCGTTCTGCTGGAGCTTTTCCCTTTGGGGAACAACGGAGGGGAAATTTAAAATGAGTTTGCACACGCGAAATGTCTTGAACACGAATCGCTTGCTGCGGGGGAAAGGGAACGGAGAAGGGGTGGCTGCTTGGTATCCGCTGAATACAGTGCGAGTCACGTTCCGCACACGGAAGCTGCACTGTAATGCCCCGCCCCGAGTTATTTCAAACCACCCCCCCTCCCCTCCCGCTTCGTTATGGTCCTTGGTACATTTGCCCTGCTCCCTGCGTGTATGTGTTTCTTGGGCAATAACGACTTTTCGCGAAACTCGGGTATGAAAACCATTTCTCCCAAGCTATCCCTTCATTTTTCCTCCTCTCGCTCCACTTTCATTGGTTCGAATGATTTCGCGGGCTCATTAATTCGAAGAAACGTCCTTACGAGCTCGACACTTTGTATTTTTACGCGATAATCGAAACAATACTGCCACCAGAGTTTCACACAACGGCACGTGTAGATACTATTCTGAACCTTCTATATCCCGATTAGTCTTACTTGCAACCATACGGAGAAAACCAAACAAGCCAGCCTTACGATTGTTCCCCGAAAAACGAGATGAGCGACAAATCGCAAGCCCACGCGCGCTCGTGTACGCCCGGGTTCGTTCGTGATGTTGAAAAGAAAGTTATACACACACGTATATATACATACCAAGTCTGGTTTTCTTCCTCGCGTTCTTTCTCCCGATAGAGTCTCTCAAAATGACTTTGCTCACGCGACGCGCTCACTTCTTTCCTCCCTGCCCGCGAAATCCATGTATATATGCATTCGAGGAAGCCAGCATGATTGCTCCGGCATTATTTCCCTCTATTTTTCTGCACCCCCTTTTTTTCTTGTTTTTTTTTTTCCTTTCCTTTTTTTTTTCGTGGAGTGTACAGCGCTGTCGTACATTGGAGCGAAATTCATAAACTCCCGTTACCCGGAGCCCCCCGGTTTCAATGCGATAGAATTATTTCCATCCCCGTACGAGCATTTTAACCCAAGAAACTCTCGTTTGAGCTCGTGGCTGTATCAAATAATTATTTCTGGTTACAAGGTGCACAGCAAATATAACAGGTAACTTTTTTTATCTTAATCCTTACTATTTGCTACTACCGCGAGCGCGGCAGGTGAGACAATGAAAATGAAATAAAAAATGCGTGTGGGGCGCAAGCGAAACGAAACGAAAAATGCAAAGCATCCCGCGGTGAAACAGCGGAAACCTAAGATCCCAAAAAGCCCGCAAGAATTCCGAAATGAAAATTCATTTCCTGGGCCTTTTCTTTATTTTCCTCCCTCTGTCGTCGTCCTTCGCGCGCGTGCCGTATATTAATTAGAGAGCAGGAAGTTGCGCGCGATGTTTTACTTCGGCGCTCCGAGGGGCTTACTCCGGCACTGGCAATTAGTTTTGCACAAGGCATTTCTCGTACAACCCCCGCGCAACATCACGCAGGTTGTTATTTCCTGCGATTTTTGGGTGGAATTGGCGGCTTCGAGAGGACAGACCCTTTTGCTTCAACATTCTGATAATTGTTGTATCTTACGCGACTTTTGGATCGAAGAAATTACTAATAGTACTTTTTTTTTTTTTTTTTTTTTTTTTTTTTTTTTTCTGACGATTTTCATCCAACAATTTTATGAGAAAATTACACTTTTTGTGCAAACTAGTTGACCTTAATACTCAACCGTTCCATTTCCTCACTGTTCACTCGAGTAAATGAGTATACACGATACTTTGAAGAAATTGCCATTCATGTACAAAGAGGAGTATATAAAAAAAAAAAAAAAAAAAAAAAAAACACATCAAGATAGTCATTAAAAATCATTGGTACGGAAAGACTGCAGTGCGATGTTTCGGCAAAAGGAGGACTCACTCCCTCAGTCCTCAATAACGCGATTGAAACACTTCCCAAAGTTATTTCTCCGTTTCACGCAACACTCGTCCCCTTTTTTTTTACAATGTTCCTTCTCTCCAGGTCTCCTTTGAACATTTCTCGCTTCGCGCTTATTCATGTTTTAATTCCATACTTCGCTTCGTTAAACGAAATTAAACACTTTTATTCCCGACGATTTTACAATTTCGCTCGTTGCAGCGATGATTGTAAAAAATTACAAGAAAAACCACAATACGAGGCAATGAATCTCAACGCATTACTTACGGGGGAGAAATTAAATTTCCGAGCGAGAGGAAAAATTTTTATGGCCGTCTTTAATTATACAGAGCACACGATAGCCGCGCCAATTAAAAACATACTTTTTCAAATATACGAGAGGTACCTACGTTTATACTCTATACCTACCTATAAAACGTGCACTCGCCCCGTTATCAGAAATCATGAAGTAGTTACGGTGTAACACTCGCAACTGAATTATCTTGTAAGACCTGGGAACCATTAAACGAGCGATTTGCCTGTTTAAAAAAAAAAAAAAACAACTATTTTTCTGGTACGCTCTGTGCGATTAATAATACTCGGTACTTTGTTTTTCGAGATTTTAGCCACGATAAACATTTTCATTCGTTATAGCGTACAATAATATTCAGCACAGCAAAGTAAGGTTGAAAAAAAGGTCAGGCGCACAATACATACCGAGTTATTTATTTTCAGGGCGAGAGGGAAAAGGATAATTGTTGAAAAGAGTATACTAATCTGCAATATTTCTCCCTGGCAATACTTTTTATCACCGAATGCACTATACTCTCTGCAGAGAAAAAGAGAACAAGACCTCGTAAATATCAGTCCGATAAGGTTGTGTCTTGGAGTGTGGATGAAAAAAGCTGGAAAAGGCTCCAAGTAAAGAACAACGAAATTCAGGCTGGAAAATCAGTGCAGGAGGAAGAGTTGGGAACTAATTTTTTTTTTATTTCGCGCGAGAGAACACTTGCAGCTCAAAAATAACCCAATCGGTGAATATTGAAATACACCGAAAACATGACAGAGGAGCTTATTCCCGATATAAAACTCGGGGCTCGAATTTTTCCACGTCGTTCATTTCATTCGTTTTTATTCTTTCACACCGTCGATCCCCGGGGGATCAATACAAGCTTGCGTGCGCCTAATCCATCTTCACGGGCGGATTTTTCGGAAAAAAATTTTTTTTGTTACTCGCGCTCTGTTCGCCGCAAGATTATTTTAAAACCCCCTTTCGGTATAACAGCACCAGCTTTTGTGTTATTCATGGGGTGGGGGTTGCTCTTGTAGCTTTTGTTTTCCAGTGGGTCGGGCGACAGGGCACGATTCGCTCGTTATTCGGGGGGAGGATTACAGGGGCGGCCGAACTTTTGTACCGGTTTCAACACTGCGCGCGCGTGTGTTTCCGATTCCATGTTGGATTATCAATTTTCACCCCCTTTTCTTCTCGCCCATCCATCTGTTCGTTTGTTCGCTCGTTTTTACGGCGTTATTATTACTTTTGTTTTTTCCCTCCCTCGGCTCGTCATGATTCCAAAAACGTGTTGAGCTCTGAGAGATCCTTTCATTTGGCCTCTGCACTTCGCGGGCAATTTCGCATTGGGGCTTTCAACACGAGATTACGGGGTATCTATCGTGTACTTTTGTTTTCCACAAAATGTACGGAGCATCCAGTGGAACGGATTGTTGGGGAATTTTAAAGAATTCGGGGGTCGCGAAGTAATCTTTAATTGAAAGTCACAATGCTCGCGGGAGTGTGTACTTTTTACACTACCCAGAGGTTGGGGGTCGTGCTTTGAGGATTCCCCTGTTTCACTGTCAAAAAGTAAGCCAAAACATAAGAAAGAAAGAAAGATAAATCGTCGTCTTTTTCGTGGGGATGCAAAAATTTTTATCTTTCCAAGCTTGGACGCGAGCGTGCGTACAATACGGTAATTGCACCCGCTGTTTTCTGCGAACTAAAAAAAAAAGGTTTACATGCTTCGTTTTTCTCGCACGTACTCGTTTTGGAACTATACGTACGCGCGCGGGGCTACGCGTAAATCAGAATTTGCAAAATGAGTGGACACACGCGGCTTCGTTTCGGGCGTAAATCAGAGTTTCGCCCACGTGAAAAAGAAGTTGTTGTTGTTGTTGTTCCCCCACCCCCCTTTTTTTTGCGGACGGAAAATGTTTTGAGGCCGGGTTTTATCACAGCGCACTCCTTTTGCGCTGCAACATTGTAGCGCGGAGTTATTATTTTTAATTACATTTTCCTTTCGTCGTAAATTCACTGTTACGAAAAGTGCATCGAAACACTTACCTCTCAGTATTTTGTTTCAAACTTAGTACATTACACGTGATTTTTGCATAAAAAGATGCGACGGCATTAATTTTCCTAAACTGCTTATCCATTTGTAAGGTTGACTTTTCATTGATGTCGAAAGGATAAAGGAATCAACTCACCAGCCCCTCGTAGCTCGGGCGACAATCTGAAATCGATCCAAATCCAACTGACCCTTGGTATTCCTCGCAACGGAGTGACAGGCGTAGAGCGTCTCGTGTTGATCGAGTATGGTGACATTAACAGATGAGGCGAGCAGCCGCGTCGAGGCTTTAAGATCCAGGGCGACCCACGAGTACGGCTTGACCAGCCAGCTGGGATACGTACACTTGGACGATTCAGATTCTGTTGAAAGCACAACAACACCAACAACAATAATAATAATAATAATAATAATATCACGCAAGGGTGGATTTTCGTGCCTCCCCCTCCTCCCTCTTGCATAACAATGCACATACGTAGTCCACACGCGTCACTGAGGAGAAGGCCAAGTGACACGGGGGTGTTGTTGGGGATGATTGGCAGAGAGGGAGTGGGTCCAGAAGGACTAGAGGGAGGGTACAAGAGGGGGTGCGTGATCGAGAATTATTTTATTTTTTGGTTCTTCCATTTATTTTTAGAGTAGACGTATATATAGATACGACGTGCAGCTGACAGTGAAATATTCACGATTTTATTTATTTGTCCCCGTTACACCACCTGACAATGAATTATTGATTAGCGTCGCGGGCTTGTCACTTACAATTTATCACCCTTGTTTTTTTTTTTTTTTTTTTTTTCCTCTTCCCCATCATTCGTATCGTTCAACGCTCGAGTGGGCCGTTGTTACACCGGCATAGTCGATAATTTTCGTATATGCGTTTAAAATGATCATCATTGACTAAAAAGTCGGAAAGTAACATGAATTCCCGTTGTTCTTGAGCAACACACGAGTGACGAAACCGCAGACTTGCACGAGCTCTGCGGTAATTACAAACCATTAGTCGGGGACGTGAAATAAAACGCGACGACACCACACACGATATGAATCTTGGGGGGGGGGGGTGCGAAATCCAGTCTGTCGTTGTGTACGCTGAGCTAAGCTCCGAGGACAAACAAACCCCCCACGCGCAGAGGGAAATTAATATTAACGCGTGACGGGGCGCTAATACCTCTCTGTCTCTCTCCAGAGAGGGCCCTGGCACGCATCGCTCACGCGCGCTCCTCCTCCTTTGTTTGTCCCTTTGGACGGGGGGGGGGAGAGCTGCTCACGTTTCTCCCTAACTGTTTTTTTCCCCGGGCGGGTCCGTCTCGACGAGCCGACCGGAACTTGTATTATCGAGCGATCCGTCTGGATTAATCGCTTATCGCTCGCCCGGATTTCCCTCCTCGCTTCCGCGCGTAATGAATTTCAGGCCGTCCACGCGCCCTACATACAGTGCGGGCACCGGCGACGTATACGTACAAATCGGGGGTGAATCGTCGGAGCACGTCATTCGGTGTATAGAGTGCCCCGGCGCGACGGCTGGCGCGAGAGAAATAATTATATATATATATATACTGATTCATGCATGCGGGTTAATATTTGGAACAGCGAGCTTGCTAACGAGCTACGCGAGTGTCGATGGAGTGAAGAGCTTTTTTTTTTCTTTTTTTTTTCTTTCGTTTTGCCGGGGCACAATTTTGGGTTCTTTCCTCGATTTTTTTTTTTTTTTTTTTTTTTTCGGAATGGATTTTTCAATTTGCGAGTGCTGTCTTTGTTCCGACGAGCAGCGTTTGTCTTCAGTGCATGTATATACATGAAATTTTTGGTGAAAAGCTTACAATGTACACGAGTCGTGGATAGGGTGGTTTTGTAGTTTTCGAAAACGTCACTACAAAGGAAAAAACTACAATTTGCTAATTTAAGGGTACAAACGAATTGTAGGTCTTGCCAGCACAATAGCTTTTACTTTTGAACCAACAGAACGTTAAAATTGCTTACGTTTTCTTTTTTTTTGAAAATTGTGCAAAACAATCATGAAAAGTCGTTTCTCAAAGGCATGTGTGTATCTTTTTCTTGTTTCCATGATTCAAGTTTGTGAAAGGAAGGAAAAAATTAATTAGTACACGCACGTTGATTGAGAGTGAATAAATAAATCTGCTTAATCAAAAAATAATTAAATATTTGTCATATGTTATTCGTAGAAAATCAATAAAATAATCACCATCAATCGGTATACACCATTTAAGCCACTAAAATATTTTTTTTAAGATAATGAGGCAATATTATTATACTTTAAAATATTCTTTTTTATAAATGTAATTTTTTGCTAAATTTATGATACACTATTTATGCTCGAAACAATATTTCAATTATTACTTTTATATCACAGAGTTGGACACCATTTTTTTTTATCAAAATCATTGCGTTGTAAGGAACAAGAAATGTAAAAGAGTTTAAGTATTCGAAAAGTATTTGAACATTTCATTTTGAACACTTTACAATTTGTTGTAATATCTAAAATGTATTGCACTTATCCACGAGACAATAATTTTTTTATTGTAAATAGTTTATTGTAAAATAGAGACGGATGAAAAGTTTTTTCAGCCAAAATAATTGATTTAGGAAAAAAAATGTTCTTTGCAAGTACTGAAAAATTCATGAAAACATTATGCCTATAAGTACGCAAGTCTGTTGTAATCAGAGAGTAACGAAAATTCTGATATTAGATTGACGTACGTAGTTAAAAATTGTTCTCCAAGCTAACAAAATACGACCCAAGAAAACTCAACGGACCGCAAAGAAGAGACGGACGAATCGTAAAAAAAAAAAAAAAAAAAAAAAATTGGAAGTCTAATGACGACGAGACGTCGCCCACCCCCGAAGATGTACCAAACGTACAGCAGAGTACGGAAAGAGCGTGGAGCAGGTGAAGCTGATAAAAAAAGGTGCGGGAGGAGAGCCGCCCCGCTGTTGCAGCCCAGGGAAGTTTTTAAGCTGCTTAGGGGCCCGAGTCAAATTTATCGCGCGATGGGGCACGGCTGCCCATCGTGATCTGAAATATGAACATGCTGTAGCCCGTCCGACGCCGGCCGCGTTGGCTTTTTGTGAAATATGAAATTTTTCCACCCCCCCCCTCCCTATGGGGGGGCTCGTTTATTCTCCCAGGACTCGCTGCCCCGGGTACAAGTGTAGGCGCACCCCCCCCCCGTAGTCCACGCGCGCAAGAGGATATTTAAAGTTTTTGCCCGCTCCGTCTTGCCACTCTGATAAGCCCCTCTAATTTACGGCCTTGGAGATTTGATTCGCAACAGCCGTGCTTCCCAAGGATTCTTAAAACCCTCGACACCCCGACTCCAACTGGAGGTCGGGTCGTTGCAAAAAATATCAAGCACATTACAATATATAGCGGATACGTGTCGGTAAAGCTCACTCTGAGTCATGTTGAGGGTCTTGGAGCCCTCGGTGGGACTGAGGAGGCCGCTGCAGCTCGCGTCCCCACTTTGGGCCAGGTTCCACGTGTTGCCCGACTTTGCGTAGGCGAAGCACCGGTATCTACCCTCGTCGTTCACTATTCCGGTCCCGTTGAGCCTCGCCACCAAGTACTGCGTGCTGCCCTCCTTCCACGTGGCCAGGCACTCCATCTCGACGTCTGAAGGATTTTTTCATCAGCGATGCTTTGCGGGACGAGCAAAAAAAAATAGCCGATGCTTACTGTAGCTCTCGGTGCCTGGTACGTCGGCACAGGCCATGTAGCGCAGAAACAGCTTGGAGTCCTGGGTGCAGGCGTCGGCCTGGGACAGCGGGGCCGTGCACGCCTTGTGGTCGTCGCTGCGCATGTAGAGAAACTCGAGGGGCCCGGGGAAGGGGCAGGGGGTGGGCGACGCGTTGTACCGGAAGAGGGAGAGCAGGGCCGCGTCGCCGTCGAGCTGATTGCACAGGTCCGCGGAGTCGTCGCTTCTGCATATTGCTGTTTGGGGGTAAAGAAAAAAACCACCAAGTTGTCAAGCGATGTCTCGCATTTTGAACAAAGCGTGTAGGTAATATGTATACTGTCACTCACTCTCTTTGTACTGGATGACGTTGGGGTGCCTCTCGTACATCACTACGCACCGATTGCACCTTCCATTCCTGAAATCAAACAAGTGCGAATAATTATCATTACATGCATTTTCCTTTTTATCGGTGCGAAATTTACTTGTGGCGGGTCATCGATCGTTGAAAAATCGTTTTAATGACTTTCCACGATTTTCATCAATTTTATAACCCCACACGTGTATACGAACTGCAGTTCTCTGACCCCGCGACCATTCGCATTAATTCCGTCCCATCAAGCAACTCTGGGGCGGAAGGCTCCGCGTTTCAACCCGAATCATCGTTTTCGCGACCGTTCGAGCAGCAAGTAATCGCCCACGTCAAGTCGAGTGTTCGCGTTTTAACGAGACCCGAGACGACAGAGTCCTTATTTGTTTTTCATTTTTTATTTATTTCTTTTCTTCTTTTTTTTTTTTTTTTTTTCCTTCACCTTCGCTCTTCCAATGATTTTCTAACGCTCCCGAGTCCAACCAACCGCGCGATTTTACGCTCCGCTGGATGGGTTTTTTGCTTCCTTATTCGGCGAAAATGTTGGATTTTTGTCTCGTCGCGTGAAGAAATTAAATCATGTTTGGTGAACGACTGAACTCTGCAACTAGTGGACCGGTGGATTGTAATGTATAATGAAAAAATAAAAAAATAAACAAAAGTATTTTTATTAGTATATACGAAACACCGCGAAATCACAGCAGACGCTGGATAATTTATCGCCCACGAGTACCAAAATAATCTCGAGTACCTCTTTTGCCGCACACACAGCCAAATCCGATCACTAATGTACATTTGGAAGCCAATTTCAAATATATATAGACGATGGGCGTACGAGTACCGCCGTCGCGTACATTATTAATCCCCATCGAAATTCCCGGGCTAAAACATACTTGTGTATTATACACGCACCCGTAGCTGCCTCTAATGCATATCAATCGTTACACTCTCGTACCTACATGTATATAACATATACACACACGCCAGCCTGTCTCTGCGCCGAGTGATTCATTATTTTCAGCGCCAAAGCCGCGAAATTATTACTCGTCCCGTGGGGAGAGAGGCGGTGCACTCACTCGGAACGATTCGGTCGATCGGATGTGCTGATCGTTCGATAAATTTAATTCACAGCGAAAACAAAGAACTTTGCCCTGCAGTTGCTTCGTCGCGTGTGGAGTGTGAATTAATGGGCGAGGCATACGAATTGGTGAAAACAGCCTCTCTCGACTCATCTTCGAGGTACAAAGTACCGCGGAGATGACGTTTGTGAAAAAAAAAAAAAAAAAAAAAAAGAAAAAGAAAAAAAAGGAAAATTCCAAAACGTTGTACTAGTACGCACGTGTACGAGGTGTGTAGGTGTCGGCGTATCTTGACGTTTCACGAGTCAGCGGCTCGGAAAAAGCGATTTGAGTGGCGGGCGCGTGCGTATCTGTACACCTGCGTGGATTTCTTTTGTACGCGCGTCTACGGAGACAAAAAGACTTTGCATCGCTGAATTTTTATATTCGATACATGTACATGCATATACGCGCGTACACAAATCTATACCGAACAATGGATTTTGCACTTTTACCGCATTGCATACACCATGTGTGGGCGCGGAAATAGAATTTTTCGTAACGCGTACCACCTATAGACTGTGAAACTCAAGTGGGTCGGAGCGTAAAGTTGTAATTTAATTGTTATTATCAATCACTTTTTATTCATTTATCTATATAGACCAGGTGAGTAACCGTTGTGGGCTTGTTTCGTTATTTTTTTTTTAGAGTTTTTGTCAAACCAGTGCACAAGCACCCCAAGATATTGATTTCTGACTAGATTTTGAGAGTACTTCTGTTACCATTTCACACGGATGATGTACAGTAAAACGTTTATTTTTAATGCGGGAAAATAAGAGGAAACTGTAATTAATCGCCAATCAAATGTTTCACATCGATGGTCGTCCTCGCGAGAGTTGATCATAAATCACCGATTTAGTTGCCAATGAAATATTTGTTATCGTGAGCGCGTCGAAAAACGTATAATTGATAAAAAAAAAAAATAAAGAAAAAAGAAAAAAAAACGCACCCATAGCTGTCTCCTCTGCATTACCAAACAAAAGTCGTCACGCCTGGGGGAGGGCTGTCGTAACGTCATTCGCTTGCTAAGAACGCTGCGAGAACGGGACGCAAAACCGTCCGACTACGTAACTTTTTAATCGAATGAGCCGAGCTGCCGCGGAGCTGAGGAGTATAACTTGGGCTCGTGCGCCCAAGACACTGGAGGGGGGGGGGCGGGGGTGGTGGTATGGAGTTAAGTGCGCGCCGCGACAGTTTTGTAATGATTGCTGATTGAATTTGCTGGCGGTGAAATTTTCGTCGACTCCCCGCTTGGCTGGGGGTTCTTTCGTTGCGTTCCGACGGTGACTGTCGTATATACTTTAATTGTCGTTGCGTTAAAATTCATGCCCAAGCGCCATTACGGGGCATAAAGAAAGCTCGACTGAATGTTTTCACGTTTAACTTGAAATTCGATCAACGTGACACTCAACGCGAACGAATTCTGTTTCATTCAATCTTATTTGATGAATGGCCACGGCTCGAAATTTACAGGTGATTTAAACATAGAAATCGTTATGTTTTATAGAAATTTACGTTGTTTTTGTAAGCGACAGGTCAGGTGTAAACTACAAAGAATTTGTTTTATTTTTAGGGTATTTTATCTGTACAGCTACTAAATATTGTTCATGGGTTTATGAATTAAACGGCACAAAATACAAAACCTTAAATCGAAAGGGAATGAACGCTGTTTTTAGATAAAACCCATGATCAGCCTTGAGCACGAATACTTTTTTAATTTTCAAAAAATTTGATGTTTCGCTAAAACTGTTATGCATTATCTATGCTAACGTTATGTAGTGATGAATACAAATTTTTGTTAGCAAAGTAAATGCACTTTATTGAGGAAAAAAATAATGCCCAAGTATGATATTAGACACGTTTTCACCTAATTTTTTTTTTTTTTTTAATTCAGTAGTCTCTTCTCTCATTAGGAATCTCTTTGGGTCCTCAACTAACTGCCAACATCTATTCTACTTTTTCAGTTTCACGAACGAATAAGTACACCTAATAAAGGCCAGTCATTCGTTAGTTTCCATTAGATTAATTAAACTCCAGCTCTGCATCTCAATCTCCTTCAGCGTCTTTTGTACCGTTTCGTTGTATACTCTACGCGTGGGGAAAAAAGTTTTTTTTTTATCAAACACATACTGCATCTGATTTGCAAAAATGATTATTTAAAAGCGATGCCACTCATTGGCAACCAACAAAGGTACGTAGAAGCCACCTCACGAGACTCGAATGAAGAAAAAAAAAAGAGATTCTCCCGAAAGCTTATCTCCAGTCGGTTCGGAAAAAAGGAGAGTATGAAATCGCACGATTTCCGCGTTTCCATGCAGCTGCGCCACATATTCCACCCCCTCCCCCTCTGGCTCCCTTAACTTTTCTTTCCGCTCTCAATCAGAGCTTCTCCCGTACGCGCATGTATATATATTTTTTGCGCCGCGCCGCGTAAACTTTCCCGGCCCTTTCTTTCCCTCTTATTATACACTTTATCCGACTGTGAATATTTCTCATCCACCGGAAGCTCGTTTATGACCCTTTCCCCGTTTATTTTCCCTTTTTTCTTCTTCTTCCCTACCCTGCAGGTATTTTCTTTTTTTTTTTTTTTTCTCGAGAGAGAGACTGTCTCCTGCCGTCATTGCCACGATGAAATGTCGCCCGCTGTAACACGCCCCCCCCCCCGGAGTACGGTGTCGTTTGTCTTTTCGTAATTTTTAACGATGATACTTGTACTTTCACCCCTCCCCCCTACCCTCTCCCGCTTTATGGTTAGAAAGTTGCTGTTGCGGCTGCCTTAACACATAACGGGGTCTCGTAAAGAAAGTGAGGACTATTGTGAAGCTTTTTTTTTTTTTTTTTTACCTCGTTTATCCAGGTAAGACACAATTAGGGTGCACTATAATAAGACGAGGCGTGAAGAAAAAAAGGGTGTAAAAAAAACGTAAGCTGAGCGTGGGTTGCATCTCACTTGTCGTAAATGATGAACATGTCGTTGTTCTTCTTGACGCATTCGCCCTTGTGCGAGAGGCGCGTGCCGTTGATCGCGATCAGGGTGTTCTCGCCCGATTGGAACCAGTTTCCCCTCCATTGAGCCGGAAACTCGCAGCCCAAGTCTGAAACAGAGGAAAAAAGAACATAACGAATGATCATCGCCACTTGTACCAAAGCGACAAAAATTTTACGCTCTCCCTTGAAATCGTATATGATTAATTTCCTTTGGGATCAGCTGTACTTTGCGTGCACACGCCAACTTTTCGGTAAACACATTTGGTCCTTAATTACCTTCGAGCGCGACCATTCCTGTCGACTCTCTATATTTTTTTTTTTTTTTTTTTTTTACTCCCCCGCTTAGCTGACGAAAAATTTTTCGTTTGAAAAATGCTCGCAACCTTAACGAGCGGAGGCTCGCTCACTCGGGGGGTAACCAGCAGGTAGGGATGGCTTTTTAAATGAAAAAGTAAAATCGGCCGCAATTAATAAGCGATCCTTTAACGAGCGCCGCCCGCTTGGGTTCTTGAACTTGAGGGGAGGCATGAAGAAAAAAACAAAAGAAAAAAAAAAAAAAAAAAAAGGGAAGAAAGAGCGGGAAAGCAGAGTACAAAAAAGGTAGGAGGGAAAAGACAGGGGAGCCCGGAGCGAAAGAAACCGGAGAACTTTGTTCTTATGGCTTTAGCCAAGTTTACAGAAAAAAAAAAAAAAAAAAAAAAAAGAAAGTGAGAGCAGGAGAAGAAGAGGGTAAGGGTAAGAGGAGGGGTTCGTCTTTACCACTCACAGTAGAGCTGGTGGTGCGACTTGGCTTCGGTATCGACGAACGGACGGAGAAAAGGTTGCCGAGACTTTTGCAGTCTTTTGACAAAAATAAATGTTATTTTTTTTGCCCGAGCAAGCCGACCACTGCTCTTTTTGTTTCTCTCCTCGAGGGGTGATTGATAGATTCAGAAATGAAGAAAGTTTTTCCGACTTCGTACTGCAGCTCAAAACAGCTTGGATAGTGATTTTTTTCTTTCTTTCTTCAGATACTTTTGAGGTGTGCATAAGCGAGTAATGTTTGCGATGATGTATCGTTCAGCAGCGTGAAAACTAATCGGAAACAATTGTAGCTGTAGCACAATTATGATAATAATAATATTTGAAATGCAAAAATTTTATTGTCAAAAAAATGTAAAAGTGTTTGGAATACTTTTTTAGTAAAGAAAAACCTGCTGGACAGTACTGTGGATCCTCATAACATCCTCATGGTGTCTTTAATGTAAAAACGAGGTGAACTAGGGTTGTATTGAAAATCTTTTTTTTTTTTTTTTTTTTTTTTTTATAAAATCTAAAATATAAAATTATCAATTTGAAATTTTTTTACGACCTCGTGGTTAGTGCCTGATCCAAAAAAGCGTTAGTCGAAGAGCCATGCACCTAAAGATGAAACGTAAGGTTTATTAAAAAAGTTGCAGCTTTTTTTTCACTTTGAGGTTGTTAGGGGAGAATTTCTGATACAAAATCTAAAAAATACAAAACCCCAAGTCATAGTATCTCAAAAAAATCATTCCTGCGGATTAGTTCATAAGAAAATCTAATGGTAAGCCATTTAAAAAAGTTATACATATCTTTTCCAAAAGTTCTCCCAATAGTCAGAAATAGAAATTTCGATGTGTGGTTATTTCTCTCGAACAACGTGCTCAACAAATCCGACAAGATTTCCAATCTTTCCTTGTGCGTAGGTACATATGTATATATGTATTTCTAGGTAAATTTCCCCCGCGTGGCTTTGATCCCAAAACTCGTTCAATTTTCCGTACGGGAAAATAAAACCAAACAAACAACAACAACGAAATCCATCCAAAAAAGGTGCACATACAACGTGCGGGCCCCGAAATCATTTGGTTAAACCACGCGTGTGCGTGCGTAGGTATATTCGTATTCGATAGGAAAAACGCGGAGCAAACAGTCCGTAGGATCGTCAATGCCGCGAAGCAGAAAAATCGCAGAGGAAACGAAAGAATAACGCCGAGGAGAGAAAAAGAGAGAGCCATTCGTTTCTCGTCGCAGCAAGTGCCGAACGCGAGGATCAACCCGTGCGATTGGCAGCCGCACGAACGCCCCCGTACAAGTGCGCGAACAGCGTTTTCCTCTTTCCTTCCTCTCACCCTCTATATCCCTCGTTCACCCCCACCCCTCCATTCCTACACCCTTCCCTTCCAGCCACCTATTGTTCTCCATATCCTTCTGATCCTCTTTTTTTACCGTCCCTCGTTTCCTCGTTCGATACAAGCCTACATATAATATATACACATACGTGTTTAAGCTTTTTTTTTTTTTTTTTTTTTTTTTTTCATTCCCCTATTTTACAACTGCGTCAATTATTATTTTTCAACAATGCACCGAATTTCAATTTTCCTTTTTAACGTTGATGCACGAATCACGCACGCACGCAAAAATGTATATTGTATTTGAAAAAAAAAAAAAAAAAAAAAAAAAAAAAAAAAAAAAAAAATGTTTCCTCCCCTTGTGGTATAATCTCCTGCCGTATCCTTTCTGGACTTTGTTTTACGCTCTTCGATCAGCATCCTCTTTTTATCTGTATTGAAAAGAAAAAAAAAAAAATATTTTCTCCACCCGCTCCCTCTCTCTACTTCCCTCTTATCATGCAAAACAGCTCGTCCTCTCTGTTTATCCGAGAGCGGCCTTCTCCGTTCCTCTCTTATACCTCCATCATCCCGAGCTCCATCTCTCTCTTGCTCTCCGCCAGAATCCCCCGGATAAATCCTTCGCCATCGCAACGTGACGTTATCATGTAGTATAGCCCGCGTTTCACCGAGAATGAATGGACGCGCGCCCGTTGGACAGGCGCGCCAGCCACCGCGGCTGCAGGGGGTAAAGGGAGAAATGAAGGAGGAAAGAAACTGGCTGGAGAACCGAAATGCATCGGGGACTGTCTCTATGGGACGCGGGGGGAATGGAAGAAAAAGATGTTTCACCGAACTATATGCTATGTGAGAACATTTTTTCGTTTATTTTTCCCGTCCTTGCCGCTTACTGTTTTGTGCCATTCCAGTGGCCGACGCTCACGTATCACCTAGGTAATCACTACGATTTCCAGTTTTTTGACGCGAGCACTTTTTGTCCAGCAAAATGAAGGGTGGGAACGCGTTTGGTTATCGTTTGCGCGATAGTACGGCAAAAGTCGCTGATTCGCTACGTACTCGTATGTACTCGAACGAATTATAGAAACGAGAGAGGAGGATAAGGAAGAGCGAAAATTACGAATCGAAAGTTTCGAGCAACCTGTTGCTCGGTCCTCGCAATCGTCATTGAAAAAATCGCCAGCCCAACCCACTTTATGTGAACTGTTGGTCGCAAAAAGAAAGTTTTACAGTTTGACGCTCGTTTAGTTTTCAACGTGGCAACCATATTATTTTTTCTTCAACGGTACACGAGCGCTAACTTTTTAACGATCCCTTTTGTTTTTTTTTGCTCCCCTCTCCCCAAAAACCGGTTAACTTTTAATTTGACTATACGTAAAACGCTCCTCTAAAAAAGCCTTATTGTACAGGGCCGTTAAAATATGACTATTTCCTTCTTTTACTTGCATTAGTCGGTACTTACTTGCAATTTTCGAAACTGCAATTGGTCATCGGAATAAATAAAATAACCCTTTCTATCGACAGCAATAATTAAATGATATGGACACGTTTGCACGAAGCACCTGCACCTCCACAGGCTGTCCTCTGTCTCTTTCTTTCCCTCATTCATCAAATGGGGGGGATGAGGAAGCTACTACCCACCGACGAACCCACTGGCGTATATACCGAGTAAAGTTAATTGATCGATCCTGCCCCTGCTATACCGTGGGATGGGATATGTGTATATATCATATATATATATATATATATATATATATATATATATATATATATATATTATAGAGAGGTTGCGGATGAAGTTTAGAGCTCAGCGCCAGCTCGGCTGATATCACTCGACGTTTTTCACAATGTCGCTGCGCCGGATACATATCGCTCCTGTTCTCCTACACCCTCACTTCGTATGTATATATATATATGTACGCGCTCCCATCGCGACGTATACTGCACCGGACGTTGATAGATCCGAGGACGCTTTTGATATGTGCGCGCTGTCGAAGAGATTGGGTGGAGGGAGTCGGCAGCAGTCATCGGAATCTCGAATTTCCACGCTCGCGCGTGCATTGGCATCATCCATGGAGATCCCCCCTCCCCCCTCTCTCTCTCTTTCTCTGTGTGTTATGATATTTTGGTAGCAAAAATATACGGCCCTCTGGCTCTGGCTAACGTTGCAATATTTACTTCGAAGGAGTGACAAGCTCTGGAGTGCACTCGTGAATTTTACAGGTACTCGATAACAGTTTCGATTAGCGCGCGGGGCTTTTTTTTTTTTTTTTTTTTTTTTTGGTACGCGAGTTTTCCCTTTTTTTCACCCTCTCTTGCTCTTTCGTTCGTTGCAAGTGAAAATGGGGTTACAGAAAAGTCCGGTATATCCACGTGCATGGGTATACTTTACGAGAGAGAAGGGAGAGGTCGGAGCTGTGGGTGAAAAAAAAGGTACGCGTGAAGTTGAATACGAGGATTGGTGCTTGTTACCTTTTTTTCTTCTTTTTCTTTTCTTTTTAAAGGTTTAAGCGCGTTAAATATGTACATTTTTGGTGTTGATTGAAAATTGATCCTAAAAACTAGTCACGAAAAAGCATTACAGTAATTATTACCATTAACCTGCAGTAACCTGCAGAAATCAAATTTTTATATTTATTTATTAAATGCTCTAGCACATTATTTTAATAATTTTCGTACATGCTTATTACGATTACGGCAATCATTTATTAATATTGCGTTGTGAAAATTAATTTCTACAAGTATAACCAATTCATGGATTATTTTATTCGTCTTTCCACGTGCTCATTGAAATTTCGATGTCAATATCTCAACATAAATTATTAAGAGTCCTTTATTAAATGTACATTAATGCAAAACCAATTTAATCGAGTGTAAGTCAATCGTACATTATTTTTAAAATTTCCGTCATCATAGTAATAATTATTATTATTATTTATTGAAAATCGTTCACTAAATAATGTTTAATATTCATTTGCAAAAATAAAAATACACATTTAATGATGGTTTTCTTAGTAAGTGAACTTTGCAAAAGTAAAATTTCATTACGATTTCCACGAGCTACCCCCTACTTGTTTTTTTTTTTATCCATATATTTGACTACGTACAAATTTGAGTGATGCAAAGGGCATATATATGCAGGAACATCGTTTTCTACACGTACACGCACAAACCCTCCCAAAAGCAATTTCAATTTCAAAAAGCCCCACGGACGGAGTCGTATCGAAAGAAAAATCCATGGCATACATATTTCATCAAAGAATGTATATTATATATACATACACGCATCTCGACCCGTTTGCGACAAAGGAAAGATGTATGCAAACAGTGCATGGTACGCGATCTCGTTGCGCGTGGGCATCGCCAAAACGCGGGCTCGGAAAAGGATCGGCGAAAGCCCCCCGAATAAAACGCATTAATTAAGACACCGGCGCTCGATCGTAAAGCGAATGGATAAAAGCGGCTGCGGGCTCGCGAGACCGAGAGAGGGAGCAAAAAAAATGGCTTTTCAAGCCCCTCGTCCAGCGCCGGTCGTCTTTGTACGCATTCCCTTGCGTGGAAGGATTTAATTAAACGGAAGGCTGTGCCATGAAGTTTGTAGCGAGTTTTGGGCCCTTTGTCTCCCGCATTGATACCGATAGCTGCTCATTGACCAAAGCAAGGGAAGGGCGGGGGCAAATACACGCGCAGGCTATAGACCAGTCCTCGTCCTTGGATATACATGCTGGCGAGAGTGAGAAAATTAAGGGCACCCATGCAGAGGAGACGCGCAAGAGCGAGTGGGTGCCGTGTATTTGGCGCGGATGATATATTGTGTTACATGTATTCGTATTATCTCCTCCTTTGTTTTCTCTCGAGTGTTTTGGGGTGATTTGTTGATTCGAGCGGCGGAATGCGCCCAAGTGCGCAAAGGCCACGCTGCACAAGTGAGAGAAAATAATTTCCCAAACGAGGAAGAAGGAGTATAAACCGATGGACACGTTCCGTCCATTCAACATTAATCCTTACTATTTCTTTTTTCCCACCCCCACGTGATCGTATGACTAAAAAGGAGGGGAGGAAAGGCGAGTCGAGCGAAAGATGGTGAAATTTCGACGATTATTTGATCCTGCGGACTATACCTGCTTGGCTTGGTAAGTATACACGTACGCGTTTATATGTATGGGTATAGATAAATATTTTGCTTTTTAACTCCCACCCACCCACCCCTACTCCGTCCTACCCTCTGCCGCTGTATGCACAAGTATGCACACAGTCGATGCATATCTGATGTGGGGGTCTTGCATCTGGAAAAAAAAAGAGGTGAATGCGCGTACACGTGTTATATATATTTTACAAGGAGTATAGGGTGCGATAGGAAAGGATGTAAAGATAAATGCGAGTTTTGTATACACACGGGTATATGCGGAATTGAAGGACTTTTTTTTTTTTTTTCTTTTATTCACAAATTATTGGAGATGAAAATTTGAGTTTCGCGTTGAAACGTAAAACACTTGGTTTTAATGATGCTGTTGGGATGAACTCCAAGGATGTGAAAGGATTCCAAGAACTCGAGAAGTAATGCACCATTTGCCCCGTCCTCCGTAAAATATGAAACATCGAAACGGAGAAATGTACCTACCATTAAAAAAAAGGAGAAGTAAAAAGCCACGCCAAGGCAGCAAAGAGACAGCAAAGGGAAGGCTGACAAAGCGGGGGGGGGAGGAGGAGGTGCAGAGGAGGCGAGAGAGTCAAGGAGACGTGATCGGGAAGCGGCGATCAGGTGCAAAGTCCCTCGAGCGACTTTGACTGGCGCGACAAAGACAAAGACGAAGCAGCAGCAGTATAGGGAGGAAGAAGGACTGCAAAGGACCAAGGGGCAAAAAAAAAAAAAAAAAACGGAGAGCAGCAGAGTTGTACTTCCAATCTCCGGAATCGAAATCTCGGTGGACCGCGTTGGGGCACGCTTTTCATTTCTCCCTCCCCCCGCTCCTATAGGTATTTTCTCTCCCTCGCGCCTTGATTCTACGTGCACGTATACACATACATTTAACTTTTTCCAACCTACACCGTATACTTGCCGACGGCTAGTCGTTTTACTTTTTTCCTTTGCCTCTCGCGTCGTCCTTTTTGCGCTTTCGCTGCCGTACAAAGTTTTTCTTTTTTCGCTAATAAAAATGATTGTGTCCGCGTGCGTGGGTGTGCACAAGAAACTTGGTCCAGAATGAAAAAGGGGGATACCTTCCATCGGCATACATCGGGCCCCGTTTACTCCTCGTGTTTGCCGTCCACGTAAGTCCTTGCGTTTTCTTGCAAAGTAAGTATAATATAACCACGTCACTCTCCACGCTGTACTCTATATATCGCGTGCCCGCCTCGGCCCTTTCGTCTTCATTACGCGGGCGACTCGAGCGTTAAAATATACTTGAACGTAATGAAAACTGCTGCTGGTCCACTTTCGCAAAGTTCACCTTTTTTTCCTTTCGCGTCCCTCTCGTTCGACACTTTTTTTCCCCCCCTTCCTCCCCACCTTCCCAGTGTCGCGATGATAAAGTGATTACAAAGTTTTAAAAGTGACAAAGTTGGCCCTTGGGCTGGATTTTTCAATGTGAACGGCGGCTCGGGCTGGATTCGTCACAAATTAAAAGGAAACGCATAGTCGAAGAGCAGCCGATGGGAAATCTGTGAATGTATTTATTCACTTTAACGCGTCTCTACACAATGTATGTATAATTTAGCTGATTTTCCAGCATTCGAGGAAAACACAAACAAAAAAGCTCTCCGAACTCGTGAAAGTACGCACTACAGCTATTTCTCCTGAAAACAATAACCAAACATTAAAAGTGTATATACCTGCGCGTGCAGTCCGCACCGAAATGTATACAATAAATGTACAGCGACTGGAATCTCTCAACTTTCGACCCTCAGAGCTTCTTCTCCTTCTTCCCTGCCCTGAAAGCAACCAACGAACAAGCCCATTCTCCGCTGAGCAGAAAAGATCCGCCGATTAGTGCGTAAAAACGGAATTCCCCCAAAGTAAGTAAATACCACACGCAACTTCCCTACCCCCGAAGAGCAACAACTATTCGAAAAGAGAACAGTGAAACATTTACTGCTGCAGCTCGGGGAGGAACAAAAAAAATGTGCTCGAGAAAACTGCGGTAAAGTTTGCTGTTGCCCCGATGGAGGAGAGACCTTTTAGAGGTGTTTTGATTAATCGATCGAGTCCTTTGCACCAGGTTGGCACTAAAATTTTCCAGGTAGCAAGGATAAGAGTATACGGGGTGTTCCGTCCATTGATTAAATTTTCGCACTCGCGCTGGCGGAGTTGCGTTTTCCGATGGACTTTTTTCCACAGCGTTTAGCCAACTTTGATGCCCTTTGGAGCCGAGGAAACCAAGACGACCCACCGTACAAAGCGCGTTTCTTCGCTCTTCATTTGCATTCGTTTAGCAAAGTTTATGTTCGAGTAATTATGGCCCTCTTTGTCCCTCTCACGGTGCATTTGAATGAAAAAGAAGGGCGCGGAAAAACTTTCCATTAGACAAATTTCAGCGCAAGATATGATTGACTTTGGATTCAATTAGGTAGATGTCAGAGAGAGAGAGAGAGAGAGAGAGAGTTTCGACTTTGAATGGGACGGGGGAGGGACGACTATCTTCATGATCCCGAAAGAAAAGGCTCGTAATTACTTCAATTTGAATAAATTTTGAAAGTTAAGGATGTTGAAGTTTTACTACTTCCCCGCCCTCGTCCTTTGGCCTGCGTTTAAAGCTTCACACCGAGACATCCTCGACAACTTGCAAGAAGCTTTTGATCAAATGTTAGCTTTTTTTTTTTTTGTACTACAAGTACATAGGACTAGCAGGTACGTCTTCACTTTAAATGTAGATAAATATCGACATGGCATCTATTGATTTATTTTAAAATAATGTTTTCTCCTTCATCATCATTCAATTGAATAATCGTATTTTTTCTTCACCGTCCAATGTTTTGGTGAAGCAACCACAACATTCTACTTTCATAATATTGCAGTGAAAGAAAAAAAAGTTGATCATCAACAAAGCAGCGCAGTTTGCTCGCGAGTACTCGAAAGGCGCGTACACGTCAAAGTTGGCGAAAACAAAAGCTCCAAAAGTAAAAGCACCGGAAAAAGCGTGTCCTTGACAGAGGGAGAGAGCGAGAAAGACAGAGCTCTCGGTAGTCGACGAAACTCCGTCGGGATGGAAATTAGTCCAAGTGGCGGTGATAATTGCAAATTCGCTATTAACGGCCGGTCGTTAGAAGCCCCAGTCCTTGGCGCTACGGGACGCAGGATGATTTCACAATTTTCTTGATTAAGCGTTTTTTTAAACACCTTTTTCTCCCTCCTTATCCGTATCCCTTAAATCGCGCGCCATTTAAAGAAATCAACCAAGAGAAAAACGGAGAGTAGATTTAGCAATAAACTTGGAGTTTGGATTAGCCGGAGCCAGAGTCCTTGAAAGCTGCCTTGATAAACAAATACTTATGCTGGATGCGAAAGTTGGATTTATAACTTCTGGTCCGTACCAAGAACCCAAAAACAAGAAAATAAGCACTAAAAGACGGGAAAGTCCGTGAAAAAAAAAAAAAAAAAAAAAAAAAAAAGAATGAAGAAAAACAGGGAGAAAGACGCGCAATCCCGTTCCTCGGCCACTCTGCTCAACTTTCTCCGCGCCCCGTGCAGTATAACGTCTCGACTGTACTATACATGCATACGCTTCTTCCACGGCGCTGCTCCCGCGCCCTCATATTTCTCCCATAAAAATTCACTCGTTTCCGAGCCCATTATTTCCTCCTCTCATTTTTTAGTCATTCCGCGCAAAGCTTCCGCCACTTCCCTCGTATGCGCATACATACAGCCACTATATGTGGCGCTTGCGACGCGAAAATTAATACACACCCTGGCTCTTGTCTTTCAAAAGTCCTGTTTCTCCTACCCCTGACGTTGTGACACACACACACGTCATTGGGTAGGGTCGGGTTTACTTTGATAACCCGCTTGGCGATTTTGAGTAATTATATTTATACACACGCGTGCGAATGAAGGAAGCAAAGTAAGAGAAAGACATAGGCGTGCGACGGGAAATGAAGCGGGAGGGAAAACTCGATTCCCGTCTACAGCAGGGGAACCCTTCAAGTCGCGGTGAGGCGACCGCGTTTCCTGGGGGCTTTGGTTTATACTGCATATTTCGACGGGCCGCAGCTCTCGTTGGAAATTGCAAAAACTAGCTCATCGAGAGAGGAAGGAAAATCCCCCCCCCCCATCGCATAACACCTCGGAAACCTAGTCCCGCGTCTTTCCTGCGGTGCACGCGGTAGCTCGGTTCTTCTTCGGGTCGGGAGCTCGTAGCGCCTGCGGAAGCTACTCGTACCATCGGCTTTTTTTCACCCCATATCCCTTGGCTCGTCTTTGCCTTTTTTCAATGCCGTTTTACTACAACTCTAGAACACGGCCGGTGATTTCGACTCCTGGGAGTTTTCAATAGTCGTAATGTTTGCGCGACACGAGATGCACTCAAGGACGCCTCCAATTGGGAGCTTTAGGCGGCCAGCGGTGCTTTATTTGCAGTTCATCGGCCGATTAGCCGTTCGCTAAACTTTTTGCCCATTTATTCGTTTCATCCTTGACAATGGATTGTGCGATG
The DNA here is from genome assembly GCF_036245765.1 of Copidosoma floridanum. Lineage (NCBI taxonomy): Eukaryota > Metazoa > Arthropoda > Insecta > Hymenoptera > Encyrtidae > Copidosoma > Copidosoma floridanum. The sequence continues at coordinate 10,083,548 of NW_028321891.1, read as the reverse complement.
TATTTGCATGGGTTCGATGAAATATATGCACAACTCCTGCCGGCAAGTTTTTGTGCATCAAAAGTATTTGATGTTCGTGCGCAAGCATTTAGTTGGCGCCTGAGGGCTTTGAGTTTGCAATTTTGCGTTTCCCACTTGTTTTGTATACGTATACATACGCTACTGTACGTGGGGCAGGAAGACTTTAATTATTCATAAGGAAGTATCCGTGGCTTTGTTGCCGCTCTGGTGAAGAAACAGAGAAACTGGACGAGGAAAAAAAAAAACGAAATGTTGAAAGAAGAAGACAACGAGAATTCGCGGACTGAATAATGGAAAAAACCACTTAGGAAGCCCGGGGGTAGCAGCGAGGAAAAAAATACGGAGACTCCGAATTATGACAGCTCTGTAAATTAACTATTGTGTTCTTGTTGCCCCCATCATTTTTCTTTTTTTTGTAAACTTTTTTTTTTCAACAGACATTACGAAGATTGTATATTTTATTTATTTTTGTTTTTGTTATGACTTTGCAAGGGATAGTTAAGAGCTGAAAAAAGATGCTTCATTTTCACAAAATTTAATTAGTTTCTCAAGTTTATCTTATGAAAAGTTTAGGTACGTCAGATAAATAGGTGAAACATGGAGGAAACGACGCAATCGGTCACCTTTAAAATTTCGTTGAAGAGAAAGTCGTACACAGCGTGTACTTGTGAACATTGCCGTGAAAAAAAAAACATACCGATAACGATTACGCAACACACAACGTGGGGAGCTTATTCAGCGAAAAATAGCACGCAATGAAAAAAGTGCTTCAGTCAAGGTGTTGAGAAAAAAAAACGAAAAAAAAACATACACTAGCGTTTTCGTTAAAAAAGCCAAGGGGTACTTGGAGCCTTCGTAACTTTACACTTTTTTTTTTTTTTTTTTTTTACATTCAGCACCAAAGCACGCGTTTCGCGAGTCGTGGAATTGCACTGCGTATCCATGCGCGTTATAAATGTCGAGTGTCGAGGGGGTATTGAACGTTACGACGTATTTAGCCAGGGCAAAAGGCGCGCGCGAAACGTTTCTCTCGTTCGAAACGGCGTGTACGGCTTTACATTCATGCTGAAAAATGGCACGCCCGTAAATACGGTCCAAACGAGGTTTTTTTTAATGTTTTGCGAGCTTGGAGAAATTTTTTTTACGTGACCACACAATTGTGCCCATATTTTGCCATTTTTTTTTTTCCTTACATCTTAAAGTGGTGCGTGACATTGTCACGATTCACGCCTAAAAGTGAAGTGCATCATAAAAAATAATGCGCGTTCACCACTTGGATTTCGTCTCTCATTTTGTGCGTGACCATAAAATATTGCCAAATTCGATTCTCCCTTCCGATAAATCGTTTACAATTGTTTTTAACTTAAGACTCGTCGAAATGTTGTAACTATTCTGTTGAAACTATCCTATTTTACTGTGCAGGGTCGGTACCCCCAAAAAATGCAACCACTTTTATTTGAAACAGCATTTTGTCGACTGGTGTGCCGACTCTTTTAGGCTAAATAAAACATTATAAAATAACATCCGATTGGAAAGTAAAAAATGTAATGAAACAAGACGCGTTGCACATGGAAGTGGATTCGTTTTAAAAATAAACAAAAAATTCTGATGGCCAGCTGTGTTCCACGAGAAAGGAAAGTAATTGAGAGAACGCGACAACAATGGCAGCAAAAGCAGAAATACCACGACAAGCGAGTTTACGTATCGCCGGAGCAGTACGGTTAGTTTATCTTCGTGGGGGTGTACGAATGCCACGGGTTATATACGTTATACCCGTATACGCATGTGTATACGGATGAGAGGAGAGGAGGGGACAAAGAAAATTACCCGATCAGAGTCCCGTACGCGAGCAATCGAATTCCCGTCTCCTCCTCAAGCGTCGACGTCGAGTACAAAGCACCGCAGTATGCGTGGAAAGGAAAATACGCAGTGGAAATGGATGAAAGGTGGTCTGGAAAGGAAGAAAAAAAATATGCAGAGTAAGGACAGGGAGCATCGAAACGCAATACCACCTGTGCTTGGTTATTTTGCGGAAATGGAGAAAAATCTACGGGTCCATTGTACATGCGCTGTCTCCGCCCGAGGGAGGGGGGTCCGCTGGAATGAAAATGTGGGGGTGTATGCAAGCCTATACACTGCCTCACACATGTATAAAAAAGCGATATGGAAAGATGAGTGTTTGTGTATACACCTGGAAAATAGAAGAGAGAGAAAACAATGGAGATGAACAAGCCTTCCTTTTTTTTTCACCTACGTTTTTTTCTATTCTCCATTCCGGGAATTCGCTTATTAAAATAGACGCTCGCATAGTTATCGGAAGTATGAGGGGCGCAAAGGGTACGGAATGTGAATTTCATCCCAATCATTGCTCAACTTCCGTGTTTATCCTATACCCCTTGTATTATTATTCGATGCGAGTATATTTATTCTTACGCACGAACGAGGCAACGCGGTATTTTTGTCTTTTCCCGTGTATTGGACGAATAGCGGAAATAAAGTTGTACTTCTTTTTAATAAAAATCAAGATAAAGAAATTTTTCCCATTTTACTGATTAATTCACTCTGATCGGACGAAAGGTGCGAGCTTCACTAACGTATGCGTGGTGAAATAAAAAGGTGACATCAGCAAGTTTACCGATCGATCGGTGGAGCCGTCGAGTTGGAGTGAAGCAGGGCAAAAGACCCTGAAATATTCATTAGGACCGTTTTTTCCGCGTTTGCCGGGCCATCAGTTGTAACCTCTATACTTTGAGTCGACTCATAATAAGAGCTTTTCTTCGGCCATGTAGCTTCGTCTTATCATATCAACTGGCTAATTCTATTCTTTATGAGCTTTTCGATGAAGAAACTGGTCACTGTTTGATAAATATTGTCACTCAAATGGTTTTAGGAGCCTATAGCGGCACCAAATCGATCATCATCGGATCGATTAAAAATTAAAATTTAATCAGTCCGAGCTAACGACCAATGTGCGCCGATCCGTCATAGGTACACCCAAGCTACGCGACTGTACGCAAATTCCTCACGGCGCATCAATTCGAGCTAATAGGATCCAAGATACGTTGTACGTGTATTCAACCATGGTGACGTAATGAGGAATCGCCGTCCACGAGGAGCCGATGAAGAACGACCCTAGATCGACGAAAAGGGAGGAGAGTATAGTAGGGTCAAGGGCCAGTACTGTAGCCCGAGGATCCATGGAGTGGTCCTTAATTTAGTAGTCTCGGCTGCTCTCCTCCGAGCTGCCTATACACAGCCCATCTCCATCCTCTTCCTCTCGCAGGACCGTCATTCGCTCTTGGCCGAGAGACTCTTACTGGGCGCGCGAGCGATCCAGGTAATAAAACTGATTTTTCTCCTTCCCCGCCTTTTTTTTTTTTCATTTCATGCTTTTATAGGGTCCACGTTGGTCGTGTTGGAAAAAATAAACTCTTTTGTGCGCGCGTGTCTCCTTCCGCGGCAAGCAGAGGTACGTAACATGCTCGCATCGATCGCATTCAGTATGCGCAATTACTTGTGCTTTCGCTCGTTTATATTTATGAGCAATGGTATTTAAATTTCGTTCCCCAGCGCGTGCACCCTTTGAAGTGTGTCCCGATATATAAACCCTCCGTTTGCCGCGTTTATTGAAACAAAAAAAAAAAAAAAAAAAAAAGGGGGGGAAAGAAAATTTTAATGTATTTTACCAATTTATAAATATTCATGAAGCACCGCGTCTCTCTGTCGCTGTTGGTACGCTCCCCCCCCCCGGTATTTTTTGTTATTCACTTTTGCATGAAAAAAGCGTCGAGAGTTTATGAATAATAATTTCCCATCCGATGCCAGCTCAAAGAAGGTCTTTTTTTTTTGTTTGTTAAAAATACGTGAGCATTGAAGTTTAATAGTGAACATTCGGCACGTTAAGGTGATATTAATGTACAAACATCGCCACGTTGTGAATACCGATGATGAAAATTAAATTTCACTTTAGTGGATGCAGGTGCTTTGACGGGAAATATTTTAAGCTAATATTTCAGGTCCCCCACCACGCACAGCTATATTCCAAAAATCCAATTCAATAAAACGTACGAATGGAAAGGACGCGGGGGTGGTTTTAAAATGATCACCACTAGGATTCACACTCACACATTAGAGAGAAAGAAAAAAAAGGTACACCCAAGAAAGCGAGACATCCTTCAAAGTTGTCGACAGTACCGCGCGTCTTCTTTCACGCCGAGACATGCACAAAAAGTGTGTAACGCGCAGGTGTGCTTTTCGCGCGGCACAAAAATGCCATTGCCTTTATTGCACGAGAGCTGAGATATAGGAAGTAGCGATAGCGGTGTGCAGTGGCGACGATGTGAAATTTTCGAGATTACCACCCGAGGATGTTGTATAGGCGACGCGGGTGGGTTTTGACTGATAAATATGTAGACGCGCAACGGTTACCGTCGAGGCGGCGATGATGAATATTCAGATGGATGGGGCTGTGGGTATATACATGTATATATGTACTCGGCTGCTCGTTGACCTCTTGGCTCGTCAAAATTTTCCTTGCGATCCTTGCTATGCCGAAGAAGGAAGGTATTCAATTTTTAGTGCGAAGCATATTTCACGCTGTTGTTGGTGTTGCCGGTGAAGAATCAAAAAACCAAGCTCTCGTGAATTTCGCATGACACACGAGCTGTCGGAAAAAGAAGCGGGGGCAGGATATGTTTTTTTTTTTTCTCAACGTGCGCATAAGCGCGCGGAGAATGGAAAATAATTTCACAAAAGTGGTTTCGCGAAGGAGGTGTATGCGTGATGGACGAGAGAAGCGGACTCTATTGCGGCAGGAACGAGAAAGTAGAGGGGAGAAGGAGCGAGATCGTGGTTCGACTGCCGCGGACCATTACGGAATCGTCCGAAAATTATTTACGAGCGGCGGCCGGGGTACGTGAAAATCGAATGGAAATGGGAAACGTTGCACGCTGCTGCGGTATTTTATTTATGCGAAAACTTCAAAGTGGGCGCATGGGTGCGCGGGTGTTTCGGGGCGGAAGCTCGGGGATGCGAGCGAGAGAGATTTGTGTTATTTGTGATTTACGCGCGAGTACGGCGTTTGAATTTTCTAGGAAATTTTTATTGGAATAAAATAAACTATAGATCGTTGCTCGTACTAAAGGCTCCCATGAATTTGTTTATCACGTGATGTTTCTTTCATTTCAATTGATGATGAGGAATGATTTTCCGTAGCAGTGAGGGAGTTATGGCGGAGTTATACACCTCGTTTATTTGTTTGACCATTTCGATGAATGAAAACTTGATTTTTTTTAGTATAAGAATGATCTAGCTGAATCATAAGGATTCAAATGGTAAACAGTATAATCTGTATTGAGAGCGAAATCGGTTGATAAAAAAAATAACAGTCAAACTCCCACCATTTTACGTGTTACTCTTTGGAATTTCCATGCGACACTCGTGCAAGTGCATTTCTCCCTCATCTCGAGTCTGGAGTGGCTAAGCCCAAGGCATTCGAAATCCAGAGCACGTGAGGTTTTACACCCTACCAATACCAACAGCAGCCCTCCCCCTGCCCTCAGAGGATTGTCGCAATTCCCGCGCAAGGATTTCCGAAGGGATTTTTGCTACGTCACGCCTGCCTCGTGCTGAATTTTTCCTCGGCGCGTTATAAACTAATCGGTCCGTGGTTGTCTTGACCTCGTCTACAAAATCTTGAGAGGTGCGAAAAAATCGCGAAAATTAGGCAAGCAAGTGTAGGTTTTTACGGCATCAATCTGGCCACGACCAGATTTGTAAATCAAGTCAAAGCCACGACGAGCCATTTTTTTTTGTTCCACTGGAGTAGCAGCTACACGAGTATTTTTGGATATGATCTTGTTCCAGGAAAGACTGATCCCTTGCCTTTGATCTTGTGGCGTTGATCCTTTTTACGTGTTTTCGTGGCTTTTGCATAACTATGATGTGCTTCGGCACGGGACATTAACTGATGGAAAGTATAGTAATGAGAAAAAAAGTGGTAAGATGTGATACATTATTTTTATTCGAGATGACGGGAAGCCACGTATAAAATAGCAACAAAGTCCTCCCTGTTTTATCTTGGATTTGATTTCGATGACTCGGAATTCAGCAACGGAGCTTTCATCATAATTATTAAAATAATGTAACGGAATTGAATTTGTATCGCAATAAACTTGATATAATATACACGTCAAAGGCAATTCAAAAACAGCACGTGCAAGGATACACCGAGAAACAAAGCTCTTACCCGGAAATATACGTGTACTTGGTGTATTGTTGGAAAAGACACGCAGACTCGAAGCAGCCAAGTAGGTTACCCGTATAACCCTTACGAGCGTCATAGGCCCGGTAATTTCAAAATGTCAGCGCCAGCAGCGTTCACCGCACGATGGTAACCTGCACGCGGGAGCACTTCGCTCCTTACAACCAGCCAAATGATATAATTCAGTATTAATAGGCACAAACACAAAGACGACTCGAGTACATTTCGGTGCGACGAGCTCCAATTTCTCTTGGTCTGAAAGCACACCTACGTGCGCGCGTATTATCTCCTTACCAAGACTTGTCTCTCTCTCTCTCTGAATATTGTTGGCGTCGGGAGTAGGTACGATCTGGGCTTTCAGCATGTGTGCATAATATTCAAGCTGACTCGATCACGCGCGCGTGCCCCCTCTGGCTCCCTCCGTACGTGTGCGAGATGCTGATAAAGGGGGGGGGGGGAATGGTAAAGCACCGAGAGAGAAAGTGTATGATACTTAAGGGAAGAATTTGCTTTTTGTTACTCGCCAAGAAATATGTGCTCGGAGTTTCAAGGGATTTTAAACAACAACAAAAAACTATAAGAGTAGAGGCTGAGGATCTTGGGCCACTGGAGTAAGTGCACAGTCAAGACCATCGTTTCTTTGGCTAAGCTGTCGAGCTCCGGTTGTTCGTCCAAAGTATCAGTTCCCCACTCAGGTTTTCCAACTTATTCTCTACGATCTAGTGTATAAGCTGCTAAAAATGAAACGACTCAACGAAAGTAGACCGACACTCGCTTTCGAGCGGGTAATCAACGAGAAATTCGTTTATTTGAGATGTACCTGAGTTTTCTTCAATTAAGCCGCGGCGGAGTATTTACACCCTCGAGCACTGGCCCTCGGATCGAACCGGGTATTTAATCCGGTGTGCCGATTTAATTATACCTCGAAATATAGTTGGAGAGAGGACTGTATCGATTTCTCCGTCCAGTTTTTTTTTTTTTTTTTCTTTCGAAGCAGAAATCCCTTCATGGATTCCGGAGGGAATAAGATCATACGGAAATTTAATTAGACGATACCCGCGCAATTATACCGAACGAGTAATCTACTCGTCATTAAACACGCTCGTTTTGCCGTATGTTATTGCGCATTGGATGAAACATGTACGTACATCCAACCGGATCCATATTCCAATATTTGATAAACTCGACGTGGACCGGATACTTCAGTAGCGTAAGTGTCGATGTGTATGCTTGTGCGACTGAATAATTAACAGTTGAATGGGAATACGATGTACGGGTACGTATACATGATTTACGCGAAACTAATGGCCGTAGTTGCGTTGGATTAGAAGCAATATAGTGCCGTTATCGAAAACATGTATACACATATATGTGCAACGCGTATGGATTTCGTACTCCCATCCCATACTTTGTTTGTAAAATAAAAATGAACGTATCGCTTTCCAATGAGTTTTAATCAGATGAGCATATCCCCGATCTGCGGGGATCAACCAGCAGAGGGCCAGTACACTAGCTAAGGGAAGAGCATTGAAACGACATCACGAATAACAGCATCGGCGATTCGATTTCCACCAAATGGCCTCGACCATCCCGAGGGACTTATTGTCATGCCCCGGCGCGTTTGCGTTATTAATCATTGCCCTATCGAATTATTATTTACGGCCATTAGAGAATTCACCCAGTTTACGTGCTGTTCTGCTGATTGATCGTTTGTATGCTCTGACACGTTGATGCACCGGCCTCGGGTGGATTTTGTTTAGTATTCGTACGTGGATCTCTTTGATATTGTCACTAAAAAGTGGGAATTATGAAGAAAATGGGACGTACAGCTTTTGGATTTAATTCTTACATAAGCAGCTAAGGTTTTACACAAAATGTTTTGTAATTTTACATCAACTTAATACTTTAAACGTATTCTTTTAGCGTACATTAAATGTACATTCGTGTGAGAAATGCATGAGCCAACTTTGGACCTCAATCCAAACAAAATGCGCAACGTCTCGTCGCACGTATGCAGAAATCGACGATTTCCCTTCGAGTGGCGCCTACAGGAGGAACCAGCCGGACACTCGTGTACCATCTCTCACGGAAAAGTTCGGCCCGAATCCACTCGGACGGTCCTCGCTAATTACCCAGGGTCGTGCGCCCTCGTTTGCTTAAACTTTGATTAACTTTGCCCCTCCCCCTCTTTCACCCGCTTTGTGTATCTATGTGTATGCTCTTTAGCTCTCTGTGCTCTCTCGGGACACGTATTCACGCTAGACCGTCGATTCCGATGAATGCGAGAGGCTTTAATCCTCGATCGGAGCGTTTTCTCGCGCGCTACGCATCCGTATGTGTGCACAGTTCAGTAGATGCACACTTTGAATCGCAGTATCTGCTTTATACGTGATTACCTACTTGATGAGATTTTCGGATACCTTTTACTACGTGATATACCTATAGATGGGCTTTTTTCCAGATTACTCGCCCAATGAATTCTAAATATTTCTTTACATCAAAATCTTTCTGATCTCATAATGAATTAATGCTGAATACAGTGCGTCCGACTAATCGTTGACTTGAACTACTATTTTTTTTATAAATAACGAGTGTTACTGTTTTACAAAGGTTAACGTTTCATCGAAATACCAACTTTTTTCCAACACGAAAGATTACACCCACGGCTGACCATACATTGACCTACTCTCCTTATTACGAAATTCGAAGAAATAATAAGTTATAAAGATGTTTACGTTTTGAGTTTTTTTTTTTAAATTTGTAAGTACAATTACCAACATTTAATACCGTAGGGATGACCAATCATTGATCTCTACTACTTACCTATGATCACTAGTTTCGATTTTTTAAAGATTGACTTTTTGTGAGAACCGTTTAAAAAACGATTTTTTTCCAACACAAAAAATGACACTTACGTCTGACTAAACACTGACCTATTCTACTTTTTTATGTAATCAGAAAATTCTGAATTTAATTTCCTGAGAATTGCTTTTAACGTTTGATAATACAGTTGCTAATCATAAATACCATGAGGATGACCAATCATTATTTTTTTAACACGATAAATGACACCAAGTCTGACGAAACATTGACATAGTCTACTTTTGTGAGATCAGGAAATTTTAAAGAAGTTCACGTCCAAGGCATTGCGTTTGATCTTTTTGATAATGAAATTACTAACAAAAATATTTTAGGTGTCGTCAATCATTGACCTCTACTACTTAGTGGTTATTTTTTATGGAATCAATGTTTGATGAAGACGATTTGAAAAATTTTTCTTGGAATCATCGACAGCCAGTCAATGTCTTGAGAAAATCTGCAAAGACGTAAGGAGTTTCCGAAAATATCTATAGAGACCTATCCAAGCTCTTAGATCTTCGAATGAAAGCGTAGGTGTATTATCGAAAGAAAAACACACACACACACATGTGAAATTGTCAAAGTTCACCTTCAAAGGTCCAACGGCAGGCGGGCAGGGGGTGTGCTTTTTTCGACACTAAGAGCTCCGTCCGACTTTCTCGCCGTCCTTTTTCTTTTCCCGTACGACTGTACAGTACAATAAGATTAACTGGAGCTAAAAGCAATACATCGCGCTAGCTCACTGGAAGAAAGGGGCCAACGCACATACACGAAATGTAGAAAACACGCGGTAGATGCAGCCAAAAGGAGGAGGAGAGCGTACGTTTTTACGAGTTTATTCTCAATATGTCAGAAGAAAAATACCAGTCGTTGGAGAAAGGAGATAGATGCTGCTGCTGCTGCTGCTTTTTCCTGTGTCTGGCACTGCTGCTTCCCACCATAGACGGGCCAAAACGAAGTAAAGGCTTTTTCTTGGCTCTTCCTTCTCCCTCTCTCTCTCTCTCTCTTTTACAGTTTATCACATACACGGAGATTGAATTTGCTTGAAAGGGTTTTTCCTGTTTTTGTTGTTTAACGCTGAAACGATGGAGTTCCCCAGGGTACGTATGCGTTGAAAATATTTTGTGTTATGTGACCAGTTACGTATTGAAATGACAATACTCGAGTTGGCTTTTTTTTCAATTTTTAAAATTCAGTATTGCCAACGGAGGCTACACGTCATTCAGTCAGCTAAACTTCATTCATTATATTATGCAAATAAAATAGAGACGTTACACGTATCGTTTGGTACGTTAAAACAAAAGATTACATGTTACAATACTCACGAGAATTGGGTGCACCGAAGATACACAAGTGCGGTAGTAAAAAGCACGCCAGCGATAGTAGCCACTTCATCTTCGATCTGTAAACAAAACAGTTTATTTTCTTAATTTTTGTACTCCACATAGGTACATTATAGGTAAACATCAGCAATTCATATAGTCGGATGAGTTACTATTAACCCTACATACTTTGAAAAGCTATGATTACTCTCAAAGAGGGAGTTCGAAATTAAAAGCATTGAACCGAAAAACGTATATTAGGCCAATATTGAAGAAAAAAAAGGTACGAATCTGAAGAGGATATCGAAAAAAGTAAAAAAAAAAAAAAAAAAAAAAACAAAGGATACACGGACGAAGGTGGACCATCATCATCTCGATGTCCAAAGTACATATTTTCCATTATCCAGTATCCAGCCACGCGAGAGGAAGAGAAAGAAAGCCGAAAGCATGCCGACGTTTTTTTTCCACCTCGATGATCAATGCAATCGATTCCCGCGATACATATCAGCCATAAGCATCGTTGCGCGAGCTCGAGCGCGTGCACTTCCGAGAAAAAAAAAAAATCATCCTTACGTACGTACAAGTATAAGAATAATACGGGTGCTCAACTATACGGGTATGAGGATTTTTTTTTTTTTTTTTTTTTTATTAGCTCGTATACGCTTTTATTTTTACAGTGTTGGGGAGTATAACAGTGATTCCTTCTGTCTGCGAGTCGCTATACACACGAGCTACAATGCAGAGTTTGGCAAGTACAACGTTGCTACTTGCGTATATTTATATATGTGCGAAATTGATACATACGTATTTTATACGTTGTCATACAGTACCACATGCTTAAATCTATTGGTAATTTATGAAGAGGGCCTTTTTTCATGCTTGTTTGAAATTAGCTGAAGAGATAATTCATAAATTTATTGTTTGCAACTATGAGCGCAAAATTGGGCCTTTACTCGTTATTCAAGCAATTACGGGGTTTACATGTTAGTTGTAAATATTGTACTGTAATGACTAAAAAACTCCGTCATCATTAGAAGTCTTGAGAAGTTTCGGATCGGCTTCTTACACATGCGATCCACCTGAAATTTTTATAACACAACATTTTCATCGCTTTGGGCAAGATGAGCATAGTCAGGGTAAGTATTTAAGTGCATCCGTTATACTTTAGTGGAGGAAACTATGTTTTACTTGTATTTGTCAAGTCATTCAAGACCTTCCCATAACAAAACGACAGCGCTTTCGCGTCCAAATGCACTCAATCAACCAATTCCTCTGCTCGGAGATTCACTGATTCTCGCCTGAATTCGAGACTTTCTCTCTCTCTTCCCCTTAACGCAAGAAGGAGGAACGTAGATCTAATTAGCGTGCTGGTTAACGAGAGCCCCTATGCGAAGAAGTTTTCAACCGAACGTGCAGCAAGTGGACCAGTCGAGGCGATCCTCTCTCGTGGCACCGGCCGACCTACCGCTTCCCCAATTGTTGCCTGCGGCTAATACCATCACCGCAGAGTCACTTTTTCACGACGCTGCGATAAGGCCCACGACTTATTCGTACGGTACAGCTTTCATCACTATGATGGTGGCTATTAATTCAACGTGTGACCCAAACGTGTTGAAAGACACGGATGTCGCTCAAAAATTTCATTGTTCCTCTCACGGGCGTGTTTTCAAGCTCTCAAAACAAGTTTCCCGAGACAGTAATTTTTAGCGATCCTATGGTATACAAATCCTCGAAACGACATAACTGATTGGACGGCGATATGGTTACCAGTGTAAAAGCCAGCCCCGGGAGATGGGGTGTGTGTATATGTACATCCGCGTGTACACCTATACAGGTGGACAGGGCAGTGTCGCCTCAATCTAATGCAAGGCTCGTTTGATAAACGATAGAGAGAGAGAGAGAGAGAGAGAGAGAGAGAGAGAGAGAGAGAGAGAGGAGCCTTGATGCTCTATTATGCGGCTGATTTGAACGGCGCTTGTTTCCTCGTGACGTAGCGGCGTTATTTTCTCCTCCTCCTCCACCCGTTGGCGCCCATCCCTCGTTTGCTCATACAATCGCCCTTATCCGATGCTACTGCATAGCTGCGCTTATACGAGAGGGTGGGTGCGTGTGTCCGGAACGAGCAGAGTTGACGAGTAATAGTTGTCGTACATTGTTGTGCAGATAAGGTAGCTCCGCGGGGGTGAGAGTTATAATGCGCGCGTGTGTGTATGCGCTAGAGGTAAGGGTTGGGGGGGGGTAGATTTATTATTGCCGGTGCCATTGTAATAAAGTGAATCCGGCACGGATTGATGTAATTGTGAGTATGGACCAACGGTGGCAGCAGTGGAAGCAGAGGTGTACGGCTCTCGGGATGGAAGCGTATATGGGTATACGAGAGAGAGAGAACGACGGAGTTTGAGAGCGATAAGGGCTCGCGCGTGTGCGCGTATGTGCGGTATGGTATGTGGACGTAGAGTGCTCTTCTCGGGAAACTGACTAATGTTTGACCATGCAAATTTGGAATCGGTGCTCGGGTGATGCGTTTCCTCTCGCTGATATGTCGTTACCTTACGGCGGATCTTTGTGCCTTTTTATCATACTTATCCGTTTGATCGTTTGTTTGGCGGATAAATACTGTTGACCGATTTATTTCAAGGTAAAACAATTGATTTGTGTTTACGGTACTACACACGACTGTATTAAATTTTACGTTTTACTGAAATGCGACTGGCAGGCAGGCAGGCACGGATAATTAAAGTTTGATCTTAGGGGCGTTCGTAATGACACGGGGATTCTTGTTTTAACATTTTTCATGACATCGTTCATTGTCTTACCGTGGCACGCAATACTTTTGAGGAAACACGTGATCAATAAAAGCATTAAAAAAAGTCGTTTTTATAAACTTTCTTATTCATCGTGTACACTTATACACACCAGCAAAGATCAAACCGTAGAAACAATAGGAATAAATAGCTATAGGAGCGCGTTAGAGAAGGGGAAAAGAAAACGAGCGTGCTGATCACAGTCTGGAGCATCCGACTTCTATTGATTCGCAAGGAGCGGTCTTTGGCTTTTACTTAATGATGAAACAATGAGTGTTATTGTGTTGCTCTCGCGGGGAAGAATAAGGAAGCGATCCAAGGGGGGGAAAATGATGTTTAGAGTAGATTCTGAGAAACATTTGTAGAGATGCGTTTGCTTTGTTCGAGATGAAGCATCTTTAGCGTGACTGAGTTGAAAGAAGATTCCCTTTTTCTGATGACAAATGATTGGCTCTCTTGGGGGAGAAAATAAGTAAATAAAAAGAATTGGAGGGATCCAATTCCATTTATCAACGTAGATATTTATATTGTTTGTTTGTTCGTTGTAGTGTAAAGCGCAGCACGAAGGTAGACGTAAATTTTTTATCTCAAAGATTTAGTTTTTGTTATGGAAAAAGGGATTCTATTTTTTGATGCATTAGTAAATAATTTTAAGTGTCATTTGTAAAGTGAACCAACTAGCAGTTTAATGTACGAATGACCAAGTGAATTCGGCACTATTATGTGCCTCTATCGAAAAAACCGATAACGTTAGATACTTTATTGCAAGATAATTGGAAAACACAGGAGGCCATAGGGCACAATTATGGGCTGAGTAGGCACCTACTGTGGAATGCAGTGCGTCTGACTAATCGTTATAAGTAAAAAGTATTATTATTTTACAAAGGCGAACGTTTCGTAAAGAGTACAAACTACATCTACGGCTGACCAAACATTGACCTACTCTCCTTATTACGGAATTCAAACAAACAAAAAGTTATAAAGATGTTTACGTTTTGAGTTTTTTTTTTGACATTTGATAATACAATTACCAACATTTGATACCGTAGGGATAACCAATCATTGATCTCTACTACTTTCTTATTGATTTCAAGTTCACTTTTCTGAAGATTAATGTTTTGTGAAAAACTATCTTTTTTTCAATTAAACAAAGCATGGATAATAAAACACTGATCTAGTCCATGTATACTTATGCAATCTAGAAATAACAAAAAAAAACATTCATTCATACCATCAGAAAAATAAAATGTTGCGCACTTAAATTGTTATTAACTTTTACTATTTACTTATTAATTACGTATTTTTTTCAACATAAAAGATGACAGTACCTGAAGAATCATTGATATCGTCTACTTTCTTATGAACTTCGAAGGATAAGTCTGTCAAGGCCAGATTAAAAATAAATTTTTGAAACGATAGATGACAACGACGGTTGACGAAATGTTTACTCAGTCCATTCATTGACTTTTAAGGGACCTGATAACAAGTGATGTTCTACATGTATAATTAATAATTAATTTCATACGTAACATGTCTAACTAATCATTGATCCGTATTTCTTTCTTATTACTGGTAATTTTTACTTTTTAAATAGGTGACGAGAGTGACTTAAGTGTGCACGAAAGATGTCTGACGAAACGTTGACCTAGTCTACTTATCGATAGAGATCGAGAATTGAAAACAAAAGTGTAAGTATTAATAATTTTTTTTTTTTATGTTTGACAGATTGATTACCAATGTACTACTTACTCATCAATAAAGAGAGTACCTATTACTATTTTGAAAAAATTGACACTTTGTAAAAACCGAGCACCATCGAGTATCAAAAACCGTAGATGACACGGAAAAAAAAGGTACTGCGCAGCTTTTGCTTGATTGCCACGATCGCGACTTTTTCACCTTTTTCCCCAGATCAAACGGACTCTTAAAATCGTCGTATCACGAGACCAGTTAAAGTTACCCGTTATTTTCTTGCTCATCTTACAAAAAGTAAGTGGAAGCCTTTAGCTGAAACGAGCGATATCAAAGCGGCAAAAATCTAAGCTCCCCATCTCTAATCAAACGAAAACACGCTGAGTACACGCGGAGAACCTCGTCGAGCGCAGAAAAGAAAAAGCAAATCAACCCTCTACGTTGGATGAAAAAAAAAAAAAAAAAAAAAGAAGAAGAAGAAGTCTGGAGGGAGTCTCGGTTAAGAAAAGTAAAGTCGGGAGGAAAAGAAGCGAGGCACACATGAGAGAAAATAGGGGAACTGCGTCGTCGATGTCGCCGTAGTACAAATACAGACGGTCCGAAGCAAGAAAAATAAAAAAAGATCGCGCGCGCATACACACACACACACATACACAGAGAGAGAGAGAGAGAGAGAGAGTGCGGAAACGGGATAACGTCGCCAGCAGTTCATATATATCGTCTGGCCGGCATCGCTTGATCCAATTTGACTCTTCCCTTATCCTTCTCGTACCTCTGACCCCCTTTAATGACAGCAAATTGAGAAGCGAGTCTCTCTCTGTGGAAATCAATTTCTCGCGATTTCGCGTAACCGGGGTAAATTTAGCGTTGAACCTTCTTATACCGTTTTTATCGCTCTCCTGCAGGCAGTGACTTTTCTTCGTTACTACCTACAAGGCATCTTTTTATTTTTTTATTTTTTTTTCTGATATCCATCTCTGAGATATGGTTATTAAAAAATGGACGGTGAAAAAAAAAAAAAAAAAAAAAATAGGGAGAAAACGCGACGACGATGATGAATGACGGCAGATCTTATTTATTCTAATTAAAATTAATGTTGAGAACGACAAGACCCAGCGATTACGAGATTACAGTTTAAAAATGACATTAGCCCCGACACGCCTCGATTAATCTAGATTACCCGTGACGTTTTAATTTCCTCTCAAACTTTTTGTATCAAAGGAAAAAAAAAAAAAAAAAATTATCCATCGAATAATTCGTTTGCCATGATTCTTTATCTCTCACTTGACACGATCATTCGCGAACGCAAACACAATTGAATTCTCGACGAGTTCAAGCGCACGAGGGAATCCGGAGAGAGAGAAAGACATTACCGTATCCGTATACCCACACGTGTGTCTACCATAGCGGGCGAGGGTTTATCGATTTCAAGTGCAGTCGCGTCATGCTGAATAGGACATTTCGCTCGTGCTCCCCTAATGACACGCCCTCCAGACAAGTCAATAGAGACGAAAAGGAGCGCGCGTGCACACACGTACATATATACACGCGTAACGTGCAGGGACGACGAGTCACCCTGTGCAGCGCGGGACAGCCGACACCGCCGCGTTGTGACGGCCTAATTAATTATCTCCCCCCAGCAGGAAGTTGACACTTCACGGCTATCGACTGCCCCATCTGAAATTGATTTCGACTTTATTCCCATCGATTTTTGATTTTATTTGTCGTTTATTGTATACTTTTTAACCGTATAGGTACGCACGCGATCAGCCAATTTTTTTACGCCAACGGCACACGCAGAGGAAAAACGAAAAGAAATAAAAAAGCAATTCCCCCCCAAAGGTACTTGTAAAACAACGTTTCAGCCTCACAGCCCCCAACAATAGCATCGAGCTTCTTCCCTCGCGGAACTACTCGCACTCGACTCCATAAAAATCCTACACAGCCCCGAGCTTCCGATCCTCCTTTTGATCCACCCCTCCCCTTCACCTAAAACGCACACGCACAGTGCAACACAGTGCGAGTAGGAGGAGACACAAGCCCGGCAATGTATGTATACGTATTTGGGTACTGCAGAGAGAGGGAGAGAGTAACTGGAGCGCAACGTCTGTATGGCTCCCCGGTAATTGCACGCACATGTTTAATGCAAGCTCGTTCGACACGCGCTTGTACGCGCATTTTGCATTTCCCGGCACCATACACGCGTACACGTACCTTACCCACCTTTCTCCAAAGTACGGATTAATGCGCGCGCGCGCGCTCGTGTTACGCAATTTCTTTTTTTTTCCTTCCTCCTTGCACACTTCACCCCCCTCCCCTACTTGATCTTACTGCCGGAGGGATAATTGTTACCGTTGCGCAAAGAGAATAACGCCACTCTCTCTTCCGATGGTGTGTACTCGGGGCTCTTGTTAATTCATCGGAGCCGCTTCAAAGCGAAGAAAATTCGCCACATCTCCCCGTGGCAGAGTATCGCCGAGCTCTCTTTGCGCCAGTGAAATATTAATTCCTTCGCGTTGCGCTTCTCCTCGCTGCTCGCGCCGATAAGTACTGCCATATGCGCGCGCTTATGCATGAACGTGTGCCAAATCACGTACGGCCAAGTGGACGCTCCGGTATTCGCGATCTTTTCGAGCTGCGGGTGAACATCGCTCGTCCGTTTAAGAGGTGGAAAAGAATCATCCAAGGCTTTGATTTATCGGTGGAATTTAAATTGCTTTCGACGCCACTGGCGCGCGAGGGAAGGAGCCGCGTACACGCGGACGAAACGGTCAGTAATAGGAGTTTCCTCTGGGTGCCTTTGCCTGTGCACTAGGTATGTATATATACACCCACATTTGGAAAGGTCGCTGTTGCGTACCGAGAGCCAGAGGGCCTGTGTCGCTCGGGATCACTTCCGTCTTTCCTCCGAAAGCGTCGCCGTGGCAACCGCGACCTCCCTCCGTGCTGATACGGCTACTACCCCTCGCTTTCCGTCAAACGACGCACTCTCCCCCCCATCCCCTCCCTTGTGTGGTATTACCTTCGTCTTCCTGTCTGGGTATACAGTATGGGTACATGTACGTGTTTCGCTAGATTAGGATTTCTGCTCTTCTGCCCATGCACGGTGACTTTCTTTCCCTTCGTCATTTCGCTTTTAATCGGTGCCGTGTGACTTACAGTTACTGCGAACTTTTGCGACATTATTTACGGGATTTTATTGGCAAGCGGGCGGATCGGCATCGTTGATCACTTGTTTCTCTTCGAGGCGCGTGTTTCTATGTACCATCGGAGCTCAGAGCAAACGTGCGAAATTAACGAAGGGATCAGAAGCACAAATCAAGCACGTTTGTGTGTTTGTACGGCGAAAAAACACGCGTGGGCACACAATTTTGTTACGTTCGCTTTCACCGGGTGGTGCTTATAATTTTTTTTTTTTTTTTTTTTTTTCCCCAGCACCTTGAACCTAAAAAGCTGCAGGAGCCGCAAAGTCTCCGTTTCTTCGCGCGCAAAGTCCTTTTTCGCCACGAACTCGCGTACGTGACTCCGCATGAAAGGAATGTAGGATCGATTCTATGGGGGTCTGTTTTCGTTTTTTTTTTTTTTTTTTTTTTTTTTTTCCTCTTCTAGTGTGGACTGTAGCGAATCTTCTATCCCTCCTTCTCCTCAACTCCTGCAACCAAGTCCTTTTTTTTCCTTCCTCTACTTATTCCGTGGTCTCTTGGAGCTTGAAATTGGGATTTGTTTGAGGGGCCCCCGCGCTGTGTACTGCGTAAATAATCAGGGAGCCCCTGCGAAGCTCGTTCTTTTCCCGCGTGAGAATTACAGATTCATGCTGATCCCCAAAGTTACAGGAGCTCCGTTCCTTATCTCGCTATCCACAATCGCTGGAGAATAAAAATTACGTCCAGCGAAAGCCAATTAAATCTGTTGCAATAATCGCAATTGACAACGAGCGTTGCTATCGGGGATGAAGAAACTCGTGGCGCGCGAAACGTGCATGGATCCTTTTAATTGCCCCGAGAACTTTCCTCTTCGAATTAAATAATTACTCAAAACTGCGAGGTAACGTTTAAAAGTGGCGACGCGAGCAGCCCAGTATTAACAATAAAGGATACTTCAACGAATGCCAAACTCGTCCTTCCGTAAGAGCAGCGAGACTAATTAGATGAACCGGCGATCCGTGCACGTATATTATTACGGGTGTATAATTGTTGTGCGCGCCCTAACAGGTGCGACGAGAGGGAA
Source organism: Copidosoma floridanum (assembly GCF_036245765.1). Classification (NCBI taxonomy): domain Eukaryota; kingdom Metazoa; phylum Arthropoda; class Insecta; order Hymenoptera; family Encyrtidae; genus Copidosoma; species Copidosoma floridanum. The sequence goes on along the minus strand of NW_028321891.1, from coordinate 10,064,361 downwards.
GAAGAAATAATGATGATAAAAAAATAAGGTATCGTCTGGGGCGAGAGTAGCGCCGGTGTTTCGATTAATTCCGCTCGAACCGACTCCTCGTCGACACCTTTACGGCCAATTCGGGAGAAAGGACGAGCAAGGAATCCGTAATCGCGTCTCTTCAGCTCTTTTCAGGAGGATGGACGACGACGACGACTCGGGATTTTTTAATTCAAAGGGGCTAATTCTTCCTCTCGGCCGGTGGCACGTGAAAGATCGATCAGGTGAGCGCGGCAGGTGGGGGGGAATAACGAGTTCACGGTATGCCGCAGGAAAAATTCTTGGAGAATCGGAATCTCGGGGCCGGGGGAGGAGCCGTCTGTTTTAACGCGCGAAAAGAAATTGAGAGGTTCAATCGCGTCGACTTTTACGCCCCTGCCGGCGTCTTATTTGCAATCGCAGCTCGTTTTCTTCCTTCCGCGCGACCGGGAAACGAGACGCCGCGCTACGAGAGTTTTTTACGGGCTCCCTCTTGGGTGATGGTCGATTGCTCTGTTTTTCGGAACTCTCGGATGGCTGCGAGGAAAATCGCGGGGGAGTATGGACAGCAACCGCTGCAGGACATGCTTGTTTTTCGGGTAATCCGTACTTGGCTTGCACTTGGCGAAAGCGCGAAAATACATTCCCAAGGGATCCAATCGAAAGTTGTAAGCGAAACATTTTGTTAGTTGAATCAAATAGTCTTACGTATAGATACGCAAAAAAAAGAAAAAAAAAAAAAAAAACTACAATTAGGTTTAATTAAACGCTGCTCTTAGTTCGAGTAGGAAAGTTACCTGCTCGAAAAACTGTTATTTTTTGATAAGAGTGTTTCATGAGACTCGCGAAATCTCAGGTAGTTCCTCTGCACCTCGCCTCGCGCCATCGAACTTTTATGAAAAAAAGCTCGCTCCACCCAATCTGGTCTTGCCCCTCTTTTTTTCTTTTTCTTTCCTTTTAGCACAGATTTTACAGCGCGTAAAAAAATTCCAAACGAGCCGCATCCCCCTCGAAAATTCATTAACCACACCGGGGGCTTATGCTCTTTTCCGCCCAACCCCTTTTTTCTTCCATCGTCCTTTTCGGATCGGTTATTAAATTATCGGAATATTTACGCGTACGCGGGCCCTGCCAAAGCGAGTCCTGAAAATTTCTTGGCGAGAGATTAACTCTAATTTCATAGGGGCGGGCACGCAGGTGCGCTGTTTCGAATAGCTCGTCCGCAGAATTCCGGCCGGATTATATTTCGTGCGGAATTCGCTCGCGGCCCCCTCACCCCCACCTCCGGACTTAATTATGAAATAATAGATAGTAATTTGCTTTATTTAACGGGCTCGGGGTGCCCGTTTTCGACTCCACGGTGGGCAAATTAGCATGCGAGTTTTCAAAATTATCGCTGCATGATACACACCCTCGTAGTTCGCTGCTCTCGACATTCATTAACTGTTGTTGTTGTTGTTGCCTCGGTATACTTTTAGCGATGAATGAACGGGTGTAATTAACATTTTATACGTTTGTCTCTCGCATTTTTAATGCTATATTCGTACATACCTGCTCGGTGCTACCATCAGAGAAGTGGATACAGTTGACAAAGTGTTTCATGTTTTCACTGGAAGAACTTTTTTTTCTTCTGTGCATTGCCCAAAGAAATAATATATATATATATTTCACAGTGATCGAAGGACTACTGTGGTTTTTTCACTTTTCAACTGTTTTCACCGAAAATAATTTCGTTGAGTAAACAGTACTCGAGGTAGTATTAACCAACAAGTATTTCTAGCTTGATGTTTCATGAAAGGGAAAAAAAATTGTACCTCTCAAAGTATATTTTACAATACTATAGCGACGATACGACTACCCCGAAATACAGGAGGAATTTTCCTTCCCGCGCATGAATAATCACAGATCAAACTCACGACCGAGCAGCGGCTGATAATCTCCGGGGCAATAATGTCACGGCAAAAACCACGCCAGCACGTGCCCGTCCGATTCTCGCCCATTCATCGTCGCGTTTATCCAACGCCTGTACGCGAAAAGCCACAAGCTCGGTTAGTTATAGCACACATGTACCTACACACATCCATGCGTATACCTTTCGCTTCCACCGTATATGCCCCCGTACGTTGGTTGATCGCGGCAAAAAGCTCGCGACTTTTCCATTACCATTTCTCCCCGAATTTTCTCCCGCCGCAAAACAGTGGGCTTTCTCGACATCCCTCCCCGTTAATGCCTGTGAATTTTTTTTTTTTTTTTTTTCGATAAAAGTAATTATTATTGAACCAGGTTACACAACATGCAGCCTCATCCCCATCCGTTATCGTTACTATTCACAAAAGGCTCTGTACGCATATGGAAATAAAAAAAAGGAAGCAAACGAACAAGCCTCGAGCAGCCAGAGTCCGAAGGCACACACGAGCAGGCTAATGAAAAATGGGCAAGCGATAAAATCTCGGCGCAACTCTGCTCTCTCCCCCCGCTCGTGTACTCCAGAGACTGGCGGCTTAACTCCGCAAGGGGTATGAGGGGGAAAAAGCCACTTGGAAGTTGCTTTGAAGTTAACTGGTGGAGACGTCCATGATGCAACGAATCGTTTATAATTCACTTTCCATTACCCCCCCGCCCCGCCGCCTCTTTTTCCCTAGACCGCGCAAATCCAGCCTCGTCTACCCCTCCCCGAGCATAATTCTCAATCAGCGAGGCTGCTCTCCCTCTTTCTTTTTCTTTCCTTCGTTCAAGCATCAACTTTGAGACGCGAAAATGAGTCGTCTTGCTTCCCGTGTACACGAAAGGAGATCCATAATGGAGTGCGCTTCCATCGGGGCATGATTGGCTCGGCGCGTTAATGGACGGGGCGGATCGATCGGATGTGTCCCGCCGTACCGGAGGGACGGAAGAAACGGAGAAAAGCCGTGTTGCGCGTTTGTCCCGCTTTCGAGATTTAAGGGTGATTTACGGGGCTGGTCCTCGCGAGAAACCGGAAAAAGTTTGGGGAGGAGCCCGTCGCGTCCAGGCATCACCTTCGTTTTGTATACGCGAGGTCCATACGCGAGCACGGGGTTATAAGGGCAACCCTGTAACGCTGGAACAGAAGGATGCGCTTTCAGTGGATTTTGTTGCTACCACTCGTGGGGCTGGTCCGAGGGTTGATTTACGACTGGGATGCTTTGGTTTCTTTATTTCGGAGCTCCTTATGCACGTGTCGTGCCGATACGCGGTCGCGTGTTTTGGAACTTGGCTTTTGTCCTTCCGACACACGAGATGTGCCCTGAATTCGAATATAACGAGTACCTTCGCGAGATGCATTTTTTTTTCTTTGCCTCTTCTGGTTGATAACTACTTATTTTCGATAGGGGTGGAAGGGGGATGCCATTACGCGGGTGGTGTACGTATAGAGCCGGTGTCGAGTCCGACCGATGATCGAGTTTGGCAGCCTCTCGAGCGCAATCTGATTTGTTGACTTTGGCAGGGCACGATCGTCACGCCCCGGGGACACGTGTGTGCCTACGTGGCGCTCCTCGACTCCACGCGTTACACGAGGCTGTGTTCTCGATACACATTGCGCGACCCTTTTTCTTTCGACAGGTTTCTCTTGGCGAATGGAGTCTTGCGATACCGCGTAACCGAAACGTTGCTGTTTTCACCCTTTTTACGAAAAACATGAAAATTGACCCGAGTCTCCGTCTCTTTGAAAAGGGGTTGAAAACTGGTACATGACCATAAATTAATTAATTTGCAGTAATTGTTTATTCTTCCCTCAATTTTGCAAGTAGTATGTATTATGAAAAAAAAAAAAAAATAATAATAATAATAACAGTGGGTCGTCGTTACCATTAATTAAATAACAAGTGGCGGGGAAGGGGTTGATTAGTTGCGGGTCGGGAAGTCAATTATTTTTGTGTGCACAATCTGTTTACTTGATGGAGAGAGCTAAAGGCAGGCAAGTACAGGCAAACAGGCAGCCCTGCAGATATAACCCAAGCTTCAAAGCCTTCGCAGCCGCAACTAATTGCATTGTGAAATTGATTTCTCCCGTAAAGTGATTGGCGGTCGAGGCTTACACCAAAAGGTCAAGGTGCATTAGCGTCTAATGCTTCTTGCTGAGAGGCTAGATTTAGCAGGTGGAACGAAGGGACTCGACTAATCTTTTAATCATCAGTTTGACTTGCGTTTCTTTCGATACTGTACATTGAATTAATTACATTGGTTTACGTGTAGAGTAAAAAATCACAGTTATTTACGTAACAACTGTGGAAAATTCGAATTCACGCACGAGTGGTGATAGGTTCGCACGACTGGCTAGGATCGCTTGGTCAAACGAGTGCGTAGCGCGAGTTACGAAAATATTGTCTTCGCACGACTTGCTTAAAGGATTCTTACAATACCTCACGTGTTGGGAAATATTTTAGTATTGAGTGAAAAAAATTTGAGCTATCGTGTACGCCCTAAATGTACGTAAAAAAGTAACTAAAATATTTTTTAATTTAAATATATTTTCCATCTACGTATTATTGTACTTGAAAATATATTAATGTATGCATGTGTGTTATTTTTATACAATCGTTCGATGAAACTCGATACTCAACAGTTTACATAATTTTAAAGACAAGAAAAACTTAAAAAATATTTTATTAAATACGTACACAGATTGTTTTCAAACATTTATTCAATGAAAATTGACATTTTAAAGTTCATATAATTTTCAGTAAAACATTTACCACCTGTTAGAAAGGTTTTTTTTACAGCTGCATCAGTAAAATTATTATTTTCTGATTTGACAGTGAATTTTCAGTGATTAAATTATCATTTTTTGCTTTTTCTTTGGTGACTTATTAAAACCGTTTTACCCAGTAAATATGGGCAGTGAACCATTAGCGTTTCACTGTTTCAGTTAAACAGAGTAAATGAATCGTGCTTTCGCAAATACTGTTTTGACTTTAGTTTTCTCAAAAAGAGTTATAATCTTTGCTTTTTATTGATCATATTCATGTCCAAAGCCAAAATTTATCATGCAAGAAAAAAAAAAAAAAAAAAAAAAATACAACGAATTCAAAATAAAAGAGCAAAAATTTAGTAGGGAACGAAAAACCACTCTTCACATTAAAATCGAATACCCAATCGAGCCGAGGGCATGGAAAATTTTTCACAGGCTTTGCTCGATTTTCGCTCCAAGCCCTGATAAAACAAAAATTCTGCAAGCTGTACTACTCCTCCTCGTCGACCTTTCGACTTCTCTCCCCCATTTTTGGACTAAAACCCTCCCCCATGAACCTTTTCTCTCTCTCTCTCTGTTCCTGTATATATGTATAGCATAACAGCGCCAGTCCTCCCGTGATCTCATGAATATTTAAAATGGATATTAAAGGCGCAAAATCGGCGCTCGCTCTCATCCTTCATACCAAATTCCGAGTGTACTCCCCGGAGAGACGTACACTTTGCAGCGTGCACCATAGCGTGGCAGAAGGAAAGAGATAAAAATTTGTACCTACCCTCCATCCTATTTTGTTTTTGTTTTTTTTTTTTTTTTTTTTTTCCATAGAGCATGCGCTATTTTAATTATTCGCATCCCTTTTTTCGAGCTCATAATGTTATTTTTCTTGGTTTTTGCCTTTTTCCTTTTTTTTTTCGGTACTTCAGAGAAGATTGACGACACGATGAAATTTTTCATTAACGACCGTGTGCGCGATGGAGTGAGAATAAGGTGGAATAAATAATGCACGTATGACACAGTTTTTGACAATTCATTTTTCTTCAATGCTTTGACTATAGATTCGTCTCGACCTGCGTCAAAAAATCACAATCTAATGCATTTCAGTACTGATTTTCGTGTAAATATTTTTCCATTTATCCCAAAAATCATACAACTGAAAAAAAGAAAAAAGAAAAGGACGATTTCTTAGTAATAGGAGAAAACCCAGTGTTTTTAACATCCCACGTGTTAACTCGTATTAACGGTCCGGAGCCGGTGACTCTTGGTGCGAACCGTATAACCCACAACTCTCGATTCGTCTCAGATGACGACCCCCGAGAGGAAACGAGGGCAAGTGATATAAAAGAAAAGAAAGAAAACAAAAGTGGGCGAAGTAGGGGGGGTCAGGCAATTCGACGGGCAATTTGACCGGAGCGGGCATAAATCATGTCGCTGCTGCGTCTCTCGCTCGGACTGTTGGGTGTATATTTCCTCTACCGGTGGCTGAAAGCAAACGTACTCCCAAACCAATTTCGGGACTACCATAAGCATGAGCTTCTATGTGTACTACCATTGGTGGGAAAAAAAAAAAGAAAAAAAAAAAAAAAAACAAATCCTCGTCATCGGAACACCCGCTCACCCCACGGTAAAGTTGGAAGGAGGAGAGGAAGGTAACATAAAGTCAATGGTGATCGAAGCCGACGTGGAGGGTCGTACCACTCGCGTGTTTATGCTCGGAAAGTCAAGACCGATACAACAACGGAATGAACGGGGGGTAGGGGGATGTTTATTAGCTGAGTTATCGATGTCCTGCTTTTGTCGTCCCCACTGTTGGTTTGTACGTACAGGTATACAGCTCGTACCTTGTCCTCCCGCCGATTTCCCCTCAATTGGGGTGAGATTTTTTTTTTTTTTTTTTTTACGACGCATGGCCATTTGTCGAGTCCGTTTGCTCGGAAACGAATCATAAAACACTCGGCTCGCTAAAAATCTAAAAACAAGAGTTAAAATGCACCTCGTCTCTCCTCTTCTTGCTAGAGAGAGAGAGAGAGAGAGCAGTTTACCGTAAAGTACTTAAAGACACTCGTCAGAGCCAGAGACATTTCGGTTTGACCTTCCCCCCTCCTGTTAGCCCGCATTTTTTTTTATTCCTATCGCTGAGCGCGGTGGTGAAATTAAAGTTGGATAAGGTGGTTTTTGCGGAGGAGGAGGAGGAACGACGCAGGCATCCACGGACCCGAGGATCGCAAAGCGCTGAGTTGGAGTTCTCGCGGTATTTGCTTGGGTGGTTATTGTGCCTCTGTGTTTGTCGGCTAATTAACACACCTCGGCATCGGCTAACGAGTCCATCGGGTGCTGCCGACGAATTGCTTCTTGTAGGTCACGGCGGGAAGAATTGTTTATCGCCTGGTTTGTCGACGGAAGGAAAGTTGGACTCGTGATGGTTTTCAAACTTTTGGAAATAACAACTGGAATACGCCAGCTCACGTACGACTGCGATCGGCAAATATCGGCGATAAATCAACATCGGGGGGCGAAACGGCCGCGTGTATCAATCGGCAAGGAGTAACCGACGCGAGACTTGGTCTTTCCTGAAAACTATAGCCGACGGGTGTAATTAATGGTATTTTTTTCCGAGCTCGGCCACATGCAGCGTTTGACGCCAAAGAAATGACGTATCGGCACTCCCCAAGTTTGAATTATCCGTAACGTCTGCTCCTCGATCGAGTAGGAGGCAAAAGATCGATGGCTCTCTGAACTTGTCTACTCGTTGGACTGTTATTTGGAAAATGCCCTGTATACCTCAGCCCAACTTTGCTATATATTTCTTTGCTTGCGGCGCGAAACAGTATACTTTTGATTCAAGAGCTGGAAACCCGCTCGACATCGGTGGCTCATCGAGTATTGACGAAAACTAAAAATACAACGGCGACGTATAGAACTCTTGTCATGAATTTTCCTCTCAGTTAAATATTGACCGTCCCTCTGTGTGCTGAATATTTAATGGTCCCACCTTCGGTGTGACCTGATTTACTTCTAAAAAAAAAAAAAAAAAGAAGAACAAAATTGGACTGAGTGATCTAAATGATCGGTGTTTTATCGTGCGGATCCAGCTATATGGAACGCCGCCGATGGGCAAAAGATTATTTATCTGCAGTAACAAAAAATAGGTCACCGAGACTAACCAAAACTCAATCTTGAGATAAAAAAAGGGTCTCAGTGAACATTCCCCGGATGTTTGTCGTCGGGCGAATTCCGGTCCAGCGTGCAACTGATTGGACATTGCGGACGTTGTCCTGAAAGCTCGGCCGATCGATTAGCTGCCCTTTCGGCTTGTCATTATTCGGACCACCGAAAAAGGGCAGTGGGTCCACGCGGCTCTGATGTATCGCGGAGCTGACGAGACGCTGGAATTCTGGCTTTTCGGGATTCAGAGTCGACTTGAATGTATTGCCCAGAGCTTGATCGACAGCTTGTTCAATAACAACGTGTTGGTGTCCTTGGAAGGGGATGTATCGAATTTTTAAGGGGACACGCACGTGGAGCACAGGAAACGCCGTTTTTCAAACTAATGAAACGAAGGATCCATTCTCTAATCGAAATTCATCTAAAAATTGTAGGAAAAAACGCCAGCCCACAAGAAGCCTCTCTCTCCACCTCGACGAGGACATTCCGAATTCATCGCTTTGAACTTCCTCGGCATTCGCGGTATATATCCCCGGAATCATCAGCGGAGCGCCGGCATCGTTTATCTCATTAAAACGTCGCCACGGATCCTTTCAATCCTCGTAACCCTTTTTTTCCTCCCCCTCCTTCTTTTAAATGCACGCGCATTCGTCACGAGGACAGCGGGCGGGTGATATAATTACTGCGTCCGACCAAAGCGAGCCCTCGTTAATGAGAAGGGATGCACCGGCGCGCAAACTGGGGACAGTGAGGGGAGAAAAAAAAAAAAAAAAAAAAAGAGAGAGAGAGAGAAGAAGAGTAGTCAGCGCAAGGGATGGGAGGGCGCGTCTTGAAAGTTTACACACCGGCATCGTCTCGTAACTTTGGCTTAGCGGCGCTCGAGCATGGAACGTGTACACCCAGCTAGCGGTAATGTGACAAACATCTCTCCGCTATAAGCGCGCTAGGCTCGCCCACCTACTTTACCCCGTTCCCTTTCTCTCAAGGAGTAACTCCTTCCCCCGAGCGCTCGTGCATGCACGTACACGCGCGGTCGGCCATGCTCGAACGAGCACGTCGAGCTGTACCCGCGGCAGGTTAAATTTGTGTGTGTGTGTGTGTGCGCGCGTGGCGGTGAAAACGAGAGAGAGAGAGAGAGAGAGAGATGCGAGTGAAGAGGGTAAATGAGGCGACGAGCAATTTTGCCCCCTCCACCCTTGACTTTTCGCGTTTGGCTTAATTTTTTGTGTGGCCTGGGGTTTATTTTGTGTTCTTACCTCTGACGTGGCAAACTTTACACCTTGTCGCAGTGGGAGCGCGTTAAAGCAGGGCTCGTACCTATAACCGTGCAAAAAAGATTGCCAAAGAAGTAAAAAAAAAAAAAAAAAAAAAAAAAAAAAAAAAAAAAAAAGAAAAAAGAAACTTCATTCACCAAAACCCTGGTATTTAATTAAAAAGTCATTAGACGGCCCTTCTTTTTCCACCCCCACCCTCCCCCCTAGAAATTGTTTTCATCTTATTTTCATGCACAAGCCGCTACCGCGTGAGCAACTTTGCGCAATCAATTTGGGAGGAATTTTTCATTTAACCTCCCCGAGAAACGAGAGAGAAAGTGCATTACGTGTTGCAGATAAGAAGCGGGGGGGGGGGAAGTTGAAAAGGGGAGGCCGAGCGCGAGCAAAGAGAGCCCACCGTGTATATATACATGGGCTGGCGGCTCGTGTCCATATGCAAGCGAGGGAATGAGAAAACGCGATAAAGAAGAAGAGGAGGAGGAGGGGGGGGAAGAGAAAAAAAGAAGAAACATTGAGAGATATAGAGAGAGCAGATGGCTAAGAGGGTCGGAGGCCGTGAAGAGGAAAGTTTTAATTGGTCTTGAAAACGGGCCGGATCGTCGCATTTAAAACAATCTCCGGGAGCAGAAGCAGCGCGTGGGTATGGCTCTGCCAAGTGAGAGCCCTACCTCTGTCTATCCATCTGTATATGTATGTATGCAAGTAAGTACCTATATATATGTGTGTGTGTGAGTGTGTGTGTGTGTGTGTGTGTGTGTGCAGGCAGAGGCGGTAGAGGAGACGACTTAAAAATTGTAATCGGGCATAAGAATCGCGAGCCTACGCTCCGTTCGCGTGTTGTCGGAGTAAGGGAATAAATTCGCTCTGGGTGACGATTACGACTGGGGATCGCCGGTGAGAATTAGCTCGTATTCCATTAATTAAAACTTACGGGCCGTCGGGAGAAAGCTCGCCCCGATGCTGCAATTAAGATGTATAAATAGAGATAACTTACTGCTGGGGGATGGAGTTTCGAAAGGTGCACCGCTCGAATGGCCTGTATGGATTTGCCGTACGACTTCACTTTGATGTATACGTATCCCAGCGACAAAAAAAAAAAAAAAAACAATGATCCGCCACTTCGTTAAAGCTGTATTTTTAGTTTGTCATTGTTATTCCCATCGCAATTTGTACGTCTGTGTGTACTTTGTTTCTCCCGATGCTTGTACAGGCATCCGTGTTTTCTCCAATTGAAAAAATTGCCACGCCAAGAATACCAATTAAAAATGAACAAGCAGAGGAAGGGAGGGGGGGCAATTTCTTTTTTTTTTTTTTTAATTAAAAGAGATACCATACATGGGGTCGGTTTGACAGGTTAATGGAAAAAATGAGCAAATTCCACTCGGCAGAGGAATAACAAAAAAACGCGGGTACGTGAGTCTGGAAATCGAGGTCACTTAACATTTATCTTTAGAGGAGGATACAGAGAGAGAAAGAGAGAAAGACAAAGGGAACAGACACAGACGAGCGGAATTTCTAGCGTCACAGCCAGAAGGTCAACTGCTGATTCTCCGGTCGAAGCCAGGGAAGCGAAGAGGGGGATGATGAAAACCAAAATCACACACATGCGAGGAAAACGAGGGAGCAGAGCCCACGAGAGAGGGACAAAACCACACGCCTGTGTACATGTACATATGTGTATACTGCACCAAAGAAGAGCAGCAGATTAATCCCGCGACCACCGGCTCGGTTGTACGTGTCTCTTTGTATACCTCCGACCTCAAAAAGGTTGAAAAAGAGAGCAAGGTTCGACGCTATTTCGAAAAAGAAAACTCAAATGCCGCGCGTGCTCTCCGATCTCGTTGTTGTTGTTGTTGTTGTTGGGGGGGGGGGGGTTGTGTGGGGATATCGGAGGAGCTGGCTCCTAAATCATGGGCTCGCGTGCGCGACGACGTGCCGAGCCACTGGTACAAGCTCTGCTGTTGCTGATCGTAGTCTTGGGGATCACGGACGGGGCTTCGGTTAACTGCTTACCAGCGCTGGGGGTAACAGCTGCCGTTGGTGTAGAGGTCGACGCTCGTGAACACGCAAAAATTACAATAATAGCCGTGTTGCGCGAATAAGAGAGAGAGAGAGAGAGAGAGAACTACGATGAGGGTGGAAAAGGGATGGCGCAACGATTTATAATAATGCTTGGAGGACGCTTGCGTGCGCTATCTTTTTTTTCCGCAAACACATGGAAGAATATTATTTGAAAGGTCTTATAAAACTCTTTGTGTGTGAGGGGGGAGGAGGGAAGAGGTAGGTAGAATGGGAAGATTTATTGCTCTGTACGTAGTGAAGAATCCCAGTTTATCGGTTTTTTATAGGCAAACAGTCGAAACGGCTCCGCGGTCAGTAGTAGAGATCAATATTTGTTAGATATTGGGTGATGTACGTTGCCAACGTCTTATCCAATGCATGTGATCGATACACAATCATGGTGTACCTTATCACTTGTTTGGTAAAATAAAACAAAACGCCGACGATTCAGTAATCAGTAGTACAGGTCAATATTTCGTCAGACATTTTTGACAATTACATTCGTACGTACATTTAATAAACACGGCACGGTAAATCAATACTTGTGTTAATTGTGCTATTATTCACGGTACAAGAACACAAACAACAAAATATCTATTTTAATAATAATGTAATGTATCTAATGTAATAATGGATAATCAGTAGTGCGAATCGATATTGAGTCAGCCGTTTTCGTCAGCTTCATAAATATATAATGAGGATTATTTTAAGCGCTATATTAACGACTGTAATTATATCACTTGTAAGGTAAACACAAATTAAAAAAAAAAAAAAAAAAAATAAAAACTGTGAAGAAGACTGTCAGTAGTGCAAATCGAATCAAGTTAAACGTAAATTGCATACTCAGTGAATACAATATAATCCTAATGACCTTATCGAGTATGCTTTTTAATTTCTTTTAAAATTTTGGCACCTTAATTTTTTGAAAGCGTCATCATAACGTTGATTTTTAGCAGTTTCATTTGCAAATACGCCAACAGCCGGACACGCGTGTATGTATACATACGAGCACAGTCACGTTTGTATTAATAGGCGCGTGTCTAATGGACACGGAGCCTGAGAGCGTACTTGGGGGGTTAGCCGCGTTCGGAAAGCCAGAGCAACAACGTGAAACTCACGGAGCAGATTAGAATATTGTCCCGAGGGGAGATGGGGCAGGAGGGTCACGAGAACGCGGAAAACGCGACAGCGAGCATGATGCATCGAGGTATTATGCCGTCGAATCTGCACCGAGTTGGCTACAACCAGCGGCGAGCGGAGAGCCAGGCGAACGTGTTGTACGCGTTTGGTTTCGTTTATTGGATATGTAGTTGTGGGCGAGAGGTAGGGGCAGAAGGAGCGCATATCGCGTGTCCCTGTCGTCGTGTTCGCTGAATTTTCACGCCATGGGGTACGTGTTTGGCTCTCGTATACTGGATTTTTTTGCGACCCGACCACGGATGCACTGCCATGTTTGAGCCAATTTGTATGGTAAGGCAATGGGTGTGAGCATTTAAAAATTCTCCAACCTAGATCTGCTCTGTATGCGTAAAAAAAGGGGGCTCGAGCGAAAAAGTAGGAAGAGGCAGGAAGCCACGGCGAAAAAAGTCGTGGTTGGAAAAACAAACGCGTTTACTTTTGGAAAGAGAAGAAGAGGAAATGAAAAACCAAAGACTGGGGCAGAGTGGAGCAAAGAGATGGTGGCCCTCGGGCTGAAAAGGTGGCAGTAGGTATACGTATCCACTTGACGTTCGGGTTCTGTCGCGTGCGGGGAAGGCCTGTACCACCACTGCGCATACTCGCATAGGGGATAACCTCACGGTACAAAAACGGAAACGGAGAAAGTGAGGGAGAATAGAGGACATTTCCGGGTGAAGAAGAGGGGGAGGGACGGAACTGCGCGTCGTGTATTACACGCGATTCGTTAAGCGTCAAGGTTGTTAGGGTGCATCGCGAGGGGATGAAAGGAGGGGAATGAGTAGAAAAATGAAGATAAAAAATCCGGCCGCGGGCAGCAGTGGTAGTGCCCTGAAGGATTCAAGAAGAGGAGAAAGGGTAAACGAAGCGCGGATGGTGACAAAGAGAGCGGGGAGTGTGTATGTATGTACGGCGTGGAGGAATGAAGGTGTATGAAAAAAAAAAGAAAAAAAAAAAAAACTTATTTCTCTCTGTATCCCGTTGTATTAGTTTATATATTCTTCTCCTCTGTTTTTCCCGCTCTGTGCCACGTGGGGAATACACTGTGCGCTGTACCTCTGTATTGCTTGCCTCGTTCATCTTTTTTCTTCCTACTGCACCGGATGCTGCTAGACAAAGTGTGTACCTATGCCTCTTTTAACTCCTTTTTCATCTCTTGCTCCTTGTCCTTTGGGAGGTTTTACTTTGCTCCCTCTGCACCACTGCCGCGAGTGAAAAGTTCTTTGAGGCTTTTTGACGCGGCTACACGTATTTCTCTTTCCTATTTTTTTCCCCGAATCCGCTGGAAATTATACCCGAGACTCCCCCCGGTACTCCAAACTTAACACTAGGGCAACGCATGAATGCTCCCCGGCTTTCTTCATTTCCTCGTGTCCGCTCGTAGGCATGTATTATCGGAAACAACGCCAAATAAATCGCTTATACTTTGTTGGAAAACGTTACAATAGAAATGAATACAACTGAGAAATCCTCTCGTATTTTGAAAAATGAAAGCAGTGCTTTCGCGTGTTTTTTCTCCCGCAAAACATCCAAACTCTCGTGTCTCGGCAGTACACCATCTGTTGCCGAGAGCGACGATATTTCCAGCTCCCAACTCCCTCATCGCGTTTTTCTTTCTTCCCATGCCCTAGTAGTTCTTGTTAGCTGCAGGGACGCATGAAAAAGCGAGTGGAGATGAAAAAAGGGATCCCCGCGCCGCTACACGGCACTTGAAAAATAAAGAATAGAGAGAGAGAGGTAGAGAAAACACAAACAGGCGAAGACAATCAGGCACCCCGCAGGGGGGAATATCATTATCATCTAAATAATAATATTTCCTCCGGTTGGTGGTGGCACGCCAAGAATCACGCAGCTCATCTCTCGTTGTTCGCGATTCTTCAACTCCCCTCGTGTATAAGACGCGGCGACACTGGAACGAGCGAATTGACGGAGGTTTGCTCTCTCTCTCTCTCGCCCTTTTAACCCCAAGTATGTACCAAGAATACCCCCTCTGCACTCCCTCTCGTCGTGCACACTTTTTAACGAAGGTAACGACAGCTAGTGCAGGCACGTTATCTCCTTTTCCTTCCACGCCCTTTTCGCTACGCCACTGAGCGCCAACACGTGCTCACCCCTCGTGCCTCGGCCTCCCCCAACTGCTCAAGGCATTAGGGCTGTGCTGAGATAAGACCTGGGGGCTGGAAAAATGAGGTAGGTACGTACTTACCTCTTGAGTTTGAAATCTCGAGGCTGATGCTATGTGTGCTTATGCGCGCACGAAGATTATACCTTATTATGGTCTATAAAATAACGAAGCTTAATCGTCCTTTCAATCGGGACTTTAACGTTATTTTTAGTAATTTCCACGCAAAGTTTGAGCTGTATTTTTTTTTCTCCTCCATCCGAGTGGTGATTATCACGGCGTTTTTACCAACGACCGTTAATTTAAGAACAATCAGTAGTGCGAGTCAATATGCGGTCAGACGTGGCCAATTATGCGCGTGCAATGAAATTAGGACTCCTCCAATTAAAACAAAGAAAAAAGCACGAGCCAACTTTCTTTCTCGACTCTTCGAGCAAACTTGAGAAATCTCTTTCCACCTGGGATATGCCCACTTATTTCCGCTCTCAGTCATGTAACGCCCACCGCCGTAACTTCCCCCGGTATATATGTATGAAAGCCCTTATTCCCCGGGTATTCGTATCCCTGATAAAACGACGCGCATCGTCTTCCTCTTTGACAAATGACGCGAGGAAGGAAGAAACTTTCTCGTGCTCTCGGTCATCTTGCAAACGAGCGCCAAATGGTCAACTTCGGGAAAAATGCCACATCGTTCGTACGTCACAAATGGCTGGCGTTTGTACATCGGCCCTTTCCGATTAGGAGAACGAGGAGTCGGAATCGGCCACTTGTTCGTACCCCTTGTACCTCACAAGGTGTGTGGGTGTACAAACAAGAACTACTGGCTGTGCCATCTTGCGCGCGCGTGTGGGAGGGAGGGAAGAGGAATCGTCCCTGGGCTGGCTATATTTTAGCCGAACGGCCGTGCATCGGGAGAGAAATATTTCATTGAATACGCTGGTATATATCTCGAATGCTCCCGCAGCGAAGTCTCGGGAGTAGTTTTGCTGGTTTTTTCGATTGCTTGCTTTTTCTACTCCCACCGATATATTTTTTTCCCGATCTTCATCATGTTTCGTGTTTCGCTCGGGGCAATAGCTTATGGGTGCTTTGCGCGATGAGAAAAATAAGAGGTGCTTTAAATTATTACTGATAACGCGCGCGAGTTTGCTTTTACGCTTCGTTTTATAAATCATTGGGATGATTCAAAAGTAAAACGCGAGTTAACAACTAAAGTATGGAAAAATCCATTTTTTTCAGCTTTCAAGTCCAGTAAAAATAACGGAATCAGTGTTTTGACACAATACTAATGGACGATCGAGCCGAGTGGGTTTGACATAAATAATCGACGAGATGCCTCATCCAGTGGTTCGAGCATGAAAAGCTTTGGCAAGTTCTGGATCACTCCATACACATAGTGTACTATCTATTCTATAATTGGCTTCCAGGTCACCCATAATTAACAAAATAATTTGATTATAGCTTATTTTTTTAAGAAAAAGAGAAAGAGATTTTTATTTTTAATGGTACTATGGATTTTAGTGAAAATATAGTACATAGTAAAGCATCATATACTTTTCAAAAGCAAGAAACAAGAAGAAAATTCAGGATTGCTCGTAAGAATAATAAAGTCCAACAGCTCCGGAAAAAGGTTCCATTGAACAGTCGGAAAAAACCGGCTATTTGAAAAAAACTCGTGTCATTATCGCTTGCCATCTCTTTGGAAAGAAGAAGAAGAAAAAAAAAAAATTGCTGCTACCGAGCGTCGCGACGTTTTCTCGCTATTTTTTTCGTCTTCACGCTCGAGATATCGCATTACGCGCGGCTGGATGACTCTGTGGCGGTGCCTTACTTGGCTCTTCGTTTACGGGAGGAAAGGAGATGGCGGAAACAAATCGAGCCGAGAAGACTCGGTTTACGACTGGACGAGCTGCCGCTGCTGATGCTCTTGCAAAAACGCCCGGCCGAGTAACGTCACTCGAGCCATTCCACAAGCTTCGGGCGTCATATTGCAGGTTTTTTTTCCAACTAATTGAATATTTGTGCTTGAATTTTATTTTTTACATTACTAGGAGTCAATTTATTTTGAATTTCAATCGCGTGGTGTACAATTATTTTGCAGTTGAATCATCAAAGCCCCATTAGTTTCTGAGTTTAATGTGATATTTGTATATAATCCTCATACGGGTTCATTATGCATTTTGATGAAAAATTTTCTCATTGTTACTGTATCATCAAAAGAGATATTATATAAATTTTCGGTAATGCACACGTTATTTATTTTCCATCGAAAGGCATACAATTATATTAGTCGGAATAATAACAAATTGAGAGCATCGGACGGAGAATAAATATTTCAAAAGCATGTATTATTATATATATCTAGCACTACGTCACTGCATTAATATCAAGTCAAGCTAGTAAACCAACTTGTATGAATTGTCAGAGCCTCGGTTATCCATACAAGGCCTGCCATCGGAGAGAACAAGCCTTTATTTAGATGACCCTGAAAATTTAGGACCATGGACTCTGCTAGGACCAAAAAGGATAATAATAATAATACTGAAATTTTTACAAAATTGTATATGAGCATTAGATGTGTTTCTCAGAATTTTTTGAACATATTAGGAAATGCATTTTTGACCCAATATTGTATTCAACAGCAGTCACAAGTATGAACTATACTAAACTGCGTGTTACCAAGTGGCATGTGCAAGTTTTTTTGTAAGATAATAAAATTTTTTGACCCTAAAAAGTCACCCAAATTATATTTCATATCAAAGACAAATAAGAAAATGTCGTAGAATGAATGGATGTCGGCAACAAAGTAAATTCGTAATTCACAATTCATCGAACGTGTAACTGAGAAGAGGTGTATTTTTTCAGGCGCTTTTCACATTGAGCCGCGACCCTATGATAAAAATTTCTAATATTATTCTATAGTCGAAGCGGTCCTCTGCAACGTTCTTCCTTTGACCACCAGCAGTTACCCTGAAAGGGAGCTCTAACGAAATTTGTCCTCCTCCTCCGCTTCCGTAGTGCGAGAGAAAGGGCCACTCTCTGTTTATTACGTCCTATTTACGGTGCAAAAAAAAAAAAAAAAAAAAAAAAAAAAAAAAAATCAGAGGGAGGATCGTAAAAGCGCGAACGCGGGGTCTTTTTATTACCTACTGTATCCCAACAGTAGCTCCTTTTTTTGTTTTCTGTTCCGCCGTCCGGGTTCTAGTTGCGAGGGATGCTGCGCGTCGCTGTTTTATACGGCGAAAGTGGCAGATGCGGGAGATGGCGAGCGCGGGTTTTGGTATGGCTGGCACGTGCGGGACTTGACGTGACAAGGAGTGCTTTGAACTCTCCCCCCCCCCCCCGACTTGCATGTCGCGGGGGAAGGAAGAAGAGTTTGGGCGAATATATATATATATATATTTTTTTTTTTTTGTTTTTCGTTATTCGCAAAAACCGAAACAAGCAGCTCTGACGGGCGATACCCATACGATAAACGGAATCGTAAATAAAAAAGATCCAACCTCCCGATAATCTGACGTCGAAGCAGCAGCCACGCTCGAGCTACCCTGTGCAAAAACACCCTCTTGCCAAAGAGTTAACCCATTAAAAAAAAAAAAAAAAAAAAAAAAAAAGTACAACTGCCCTTTTAAAGCCTGAGCTACGGTAAAAAAGTAAGTAGGTACAAAGATAACTTTTAATCACGGTGAAGGGCAAGATCAAAGATTGGAAGGAACTTGGCCAACAGGAGCATCGAGGATGAGACACTGGAAGGTGGGGGGGGGAGAAACAAGGAAGACTACGGTAGAGAGGAGGAGAGAGAGCATGGAAAGGTATAGCTCTCGCGTCGCGGAGTCGTCGGCTTTGCGGTGCTCCCGGCAGAGATAGAGTGGCTGCTCGGAGAGGGATCGCCGCTTCGCCTCGGGACCCAAGCACGGGCTCTTGGGTATAGGTATGTGTATACACATCTGTGCGTGCGTGTGTAAGACACGACGAGAGGGAGTGAGGGAGGGAGGAGAGCTTGTTCGATGTGTCGACTTGTAGAGTCGTCGAGACGGCGTTGCTGTGCTCTTTCTCTTTGCGTGGCCCATCGTAAATCGATCGACGACGAGGGTGGAGGGGGAGGAGTCGGCTTTCGAGACGGAGGAGGAGGAGGAGGAGAGACAAAAGTGCCGGGAGAGAGTAATAGGCGGAAGGTAAATGATGAGGCGCGCGCGGCAGAGGAGCTCGGGAGAGTGTGTGCGTGTGAAAAAGTGCTTGGATGACAAATGAACGGCTGCGGGAGAATGTGCGGAGGTGCATGGACGGCGAAAGGGGGTGGGGGATGCTACGACGCTCTAAAATCTCTGATCAAAGCAAACTCAAGCGTCTCCAGGGGCGGGAAGGAAATCCCTCGAGTTTTTTTTATTGCATGGAATTTTCAGAAGGAAAAAAAAAAAAAAAAAAAAAAAAAAAAAAAAAAAAAAAAATAGTTTGGGAGCAGCTGTAGAACAATTGCTCCGGGCGTGCGCGGAGAATGTAATCCAATAGCGCCAATCGGACACGGAGAGCGCGGTTTCGAAGGGCAGTGTCGTTCGGCTAACGGCAGACGGTCCACTCTCGTAAAAAGTCCATCCGCGAAACACGCGCTCCGCAAGGGATCCCGCGTCAGAAGCACCGTCTCCCATAAAATAGCCACGCGAGACGGCAAGGGGGAGAAAAAAAGGAAAGCAACGAGCGATCATCGAATTCGGGTCGCTGCTGTCGTTTCGTAGGAGCAGAGCCCAGGAAAAAGTGCTCGGTCGTTACCTCCATTGCAGCTCTCGCAACAGCGAAACGCGATGGAAATCAGCGACGTATTTATCTCGAATGGCTTCTTTCTTTCTTTTTTTTTTTTTTTTTTTTTTTTTTTTTTTTTTTTTTTTTGCTGCAAGAAGCACCTCTTGGTGCTGGCCAATGGAGTTATCAGAGAGGGCCAATGGATGCGTTGCATTATAGAACGAGAGTGGCGCGTAAAACAAAATGCCCGCGCTAGCTGCTGGAAATTTAATCTGGGAATAAAATCGAGTGCGACAGAGAAGCAGGTACAGAAGCGAAAAAACTCGAGGATACGGGAGACTATACGCGGAAATTCGCGACGTCTGACCTAACGCATAGCCGTTGTTTCGTATTTAACGAAAAAATATAAAGAGGCTGATATCCAACGGTATCGGTATCGAATCAGCCGATAGCGTTCGAAAAAAAGAAGAAAGGGCAGCAGATTTTCAGCTGTTGCTCGAATGTGCGAGCGTCACCTTGCCAACGTGAAAAAACAATTTTTCTCGCACCGTCTTCTTGACCGGTTTGCAATTTTTTTTTGCTAGTTGCCGTAACCTTCAATTCACGCATTTTTCTACTCACTCCTTGACCTACCATCGAGAAGCGCGCAGCACCAACGTCTCCTTTCTTCGGCTTTTGAGGTTGCCATCGATGTGGGCGTTTTCCTGCTGCTGTCCTTCCTGTCTTTGCTAGTTTTTTTCGCAGCCATACTTCTCCGTGAGCAAATTCTTCAAGGCAAAAAGGGTAATAAGATACGACGGACACAGCAAAAAGGGTGAGACGAGAATATTTAAAAAAATACGAGTTCACGAGTTCAAAGTTTATAGAACATCAGTTCTCACGAGTATTTGTTCTTACGCATTTCGTAAGGGCGACGGCCCGATTCGGAGCCTTTGGCTCAGCCAAACATCCAGGTTGGATACTCCTGGGTTACACGTTTCTTTTTTTCCTTATCAAACAGGACCACGAGTTTTTATTCCAAAATATACAAGTTTTACATGCTCTTTCAGTAATAATTCTTTCTTCATAACCTTATTTTTATGCTTTCCTTTTCAAACCCACTCGTAAGTAAACAATTGTTAGATTTTTTTTTTTTTCTCATTTTGCTGTGGTGATTTGGCACATATTTTTCATTATAAACACATTGTAAAGCTAACTTGTTTGATTTATCATTTGTTTAAATATATTATTTTGTAAAAAAGAGATATTTGAGTTGTGATTCAATATTTAAAAATTAATCAAAGGAAACATATAAAAAAACTAACACAAGAAATTAACCAGGTTCTCTGAGAAAACGAGAAGTTGTGAGTCAGTAATTCAGCTGTACTACTTACGCGTACAAGAGAACGCGGTGGAGGGGGACATATCGCGAGCTTGGGATAGCAGAGAGAGCAGCGTGCCGACACGCCGTACACCAGCAAAATACGAAGAAGGTGGACAGGAAGAGCTGGACAGAAGGACGAGAATCTCAGGAGTCGAGCACTGGACGCCCTTTAAGTATACGTCCGGGGGGGAGGGGGTGACTTTCGATCAGCGAAAAAACGAGGCCGGATGTGTACGCGCGAGATTAAGTGAATTGGAGGGGAACGACAAACGTGCCCTCAGCCCGAGACTGCGGGTCCCTCATCGGCGCGAAGAGAAGCGATGAGACGCGGGAAAGCGAGGACTGAGGCGCTAGATTTTTGTTGACATTGCCAGCCCTCTGCTACTGTTACAGTGGGAGTTTTCGTTTTGCGCGCAGCCACTCCGAAATAAACAAAAGAGGTAAAAAAACAGGTACTTCCGAAAGAAGGACAAACAGGGACGCGAGAAATGCGAGAAGTGAATCGATGATGGATGTATAAACAACGAAATAAAAAGGTGACGAGAGGGGGGGGGAACGCACGAGGTAGTAGAGAAGAGGAACGAGGGGGATACACACCCTCTCGATCGATACCCCATGCCACCGTCCCCGCCCCAATCGTCTGCTCTCCGAGTGTTCGTCCGCTCGTGTTTTGTTCCTCCTCTCTCGCGTTCCCCCGAGCAACGCTCCGTCTGCTATTCTAATTTCTGAATACATCAGCCGGGCTACCTCGACTACCGGGTGCAGCGGGGGGAGACACGCCGGGAGTCGCGATGCTGGTCGTACTGGTGGTTATTGAAATTTCGAGAAAAAACTCCCTCCCCCCCGTCGTCGACCCTCCTTTTTTCCCTCTTGCTTTCTCCGTTTTAAAAATGAACGGGTGGCTTCGTTCGTTACTCCATTATGCCACCCTCCCGGTTTTTTTTTTTTATTTTCTCCTTTTCACGCTGCGAAGCGTTTGTTGAGCTTCAATTCTCTTTTCCGTTGCATTCGAGGGACGGAAGATTTATTGGCGCGCGCGGTCGTCAGGGTTTAATAAAATGCAAACGCACTCGAAATGATGAAGAATGTGGAGGCCACGCCGGGGGAAAGCAAGCAAGTCCTTACGTGCCCCCCTCCCCCCCGATGCTGTCTCGCGTTTGTTATTCCGTTTTGTAAGAACGACCTGTTTTTCTTTTTTCTTTTTTCTCCCTGCGATGCATAGTGGAAAGTATAGCGAGTGAGGATTCTTCCTCGCCCTCTTTCATTATGCGAGCTTTTAAATTGGCCTTCCGGTGTCCTCTCTCTTTTTGAACAAAAGCTCGGGCAATTCGAACGAGGCTGGGAGGTTTTTCCTACTTTTTGCCTGTTTTTCAATTTCCGCCAGCCAACGAGGAAGACGACGACAGCGTAGAAATAATCTTTGTTTCGCCGCGTTAAATTGCGCTCTTCGCATTGTCAAGCTGGAGAACGCCATTCTCCATTAAACACCGTGAAATTATAGTGCTTGCAGGTATTATTGCACGAAATTGTACGAATCAGGTGCTATATTTTCATTTGCGCCCAGGCAAAACTAAAGGAGTATCGACAAGAGTCAAAGGATGCCGGAGACAGGAGGTTTTGGCTACAGTATGAACTGCAGGTCAGTCGAATGAAGTAAGGAAAAAATAGACGGTTACAACAACTCCCATGTAATTGAAGTTGACGTTATTACTCCGTTATACTTCCGAAGCTTCCTTCGAATGAAAACAATTGACCTGAGAGGAAACACTCGGTGACGAAATGCACTGCTACGAGCACTACCAAACGAACGGTAATAAACATTGGATCGATTTTCAAAACCCTCATCAACCCCGTGAGTAACGCGCTTGGCCTCTCATATCCACCTCTTTCCCACTCGGTGGGCTCTCATCTTCTATGGCCGGATATGTGGTGCGCACGCATTGCTCGTCTCTCGTTTTCACCCCCTCTGCCAAATGGATGCACGAAAACCACGTTTGTACGGAATTTCAGGAGGGAAACGTCACCACTTCTACCACTATTGCTGTTGTTGTTATTCCTGGTCGGACCAGTAATGGGATGGATGTTGAGGCAGAAAATCAATCGCACTCGCGCTTTCGTTTGGTACTGTTCTTTGTTACTTTTGGCGAGACTAAGAGGAATCGTAGCGTCCCAAGAAAAGTAAGGACGAGCCACAGCCACCCCGGGAACAACAACAGCTTATTTACCTGAATATCCTTTCGATGCAGGTCACAAGTTCATCCTCCTGACGTAGACGCTTCGTATAGATAGACTTCAATATTTGATCTCCGATGAATGTGTATGACAAATGCAGAGATCGCGTAGTTCAATTAACCAGGCCATCTTCGTCCAATAAAGCTTGTATATAGACTTATGAGTGTATCGTTTTTTGCAGTAATGGTATAATCATTGCTTTCAAAATATCACGCTCCACTTGACTGAATAATACACGCGCACAAGAGGCACACAACGTTATTTTTACCTGACCCGGTTTGTCTATTAAATTATTCGTCATACCTGGCCGTTTTATTGGATTTTTTAATCAAAAGCAAATCCTAATCAAATCCTACCATGTACTGGAAATTGATAACATCGTGTGAAAACATTACGATGGTTAAAAAATGTTATTTCAGCAACATCACCGTAGTCGCACACTGGTAAAACATACTAGAATATTTTTTTCGCCCCATTAAGAATTCAGCACGTTGAAAGTTATCAGCCAACTGCGGGGATAGTATGGTATTCACGAGTAGTTTTTAACTAACAAATTTTTCAGAGTGTAGGTGCTAACACCCTGTGAAATTTTCGCTCGTTATTCCGAGCCTGAAAAATATTTAAAAAAAAAGGCAGTGGAAAAAAAAAATCGCTAAATTATTCCAACTATTTCGTGAGCCTGAATAACTTGAGGAATTTCTCGTGCAACGGCACCGCTGTACTGAAATCACCTACTCGGCCGAGCAGGGAAATCTTCCAAACGCCTGAATTATTTGCCATACATAGAGGACTGATACGAACCACGTGCGAAATTTTTTCGAGGCAAGAATCCTGAAAAAAAAGTTAATTAGTAGTGCGTCCAAGTGCACGCTCGAAGTGACGAGAAAGAGGTGAAGAAAAAAGGTTTAAAAACGAGCTCGTGCACAATATCACTTAATTGGCAAAGGACCTACATCCGGTTTTAATTATGGATTTCTCGGAGCAAACACCATGTCCCGATTGCCAGTCGCGTAATGAGCATCCGACGCGGGTGTGTACACACTATTCTGTCCTTCTCTTTTGGTAATCGCTCGCTCGGACGTGCCGGTTGGCCGGATTTGAAAGCGCGCGCCCGAGCACCATCGTGTGATTATAATAAAACCGATGATACTAACGAATGATACGAAACGGTTTTTTTTTTTTTTGTTCTTTCATTGTCCTGTCGATATGTGCGTTGTATTTTTTCTTTCTATCTCTCTTTCTGCCTCCCTAGATACTGAATCACTGTAGAATTTATTTTATTAATGCAAATTTAGGTAATTTGATCGCAAATGGCTTTAAAAGCTTATTTGGTAGACCTGAGAAAACAATGAAGGTGTTTTTTTAGTAGATCAGTGTCATTAGATCTACAGGTCCAGTTTGTCATCGGCAACTTTGTTTTGAACATAAAGTGTTTCTTTGCCGTTTATCCTCAGAAGTCGTTGATTAAAAAGTTTGCAAGTAGTTTGAGAAATGTCCGCGAAAATACAGATTTTCCGGTTGAAAATTCTGAGGTTTCGCGAAAATATCTAGAAACACGCGTGTGTTACATTTTGTACGAAAAAGTCAAAAACACACGAGATTTGCATAACTTATTTGTGGAAACGCTGTCATCCAATTTCCCATAGATATTTCACAATACACGATCCAACCCCCACAAATATACATTATATGTATAGTATATATGTACATACGTGTCACCGCCACGACGGCTCATTAATCACTCTTTCAGTGCATGTCCAGAAAATGTCCCCCGAACGGACGAAAACTCTTTTCTCCCACCACGTTGGAGCCGAAGCGGCAAAACCCCCGTACCCACATTTCAATAACCAGCTGCATCAGAGCGAGAGAGAGAAAAAAGTTCCAAGAAGACCTCGCAGAGCCCCTAATTAAAAAGAATCCCCCTCGGGGTTGCTGCTAGATAAGAGCCGGGGAATAAGCTGGACCCCAGCATCGGAGCCACCCCCCGCACAAAGATCCTCGGGCAACACGCCCGCAAGTAGGAGGCTAACGAGCAGCCCTCCCCCACCCTCTCTTTCTGGCTCACCTTAATCGCGGGTTGATCATGAAAAACCGAGCAGCTCCCGCGACGCCTGCGTACCTGTACGCCATAACTACACACACACACACACGCGTGTAGGTACGGGGTAAACAACAACACAAGCAGCATTTTACAGAGAGAGCAGTCGAAAGCCCGAGAGCTGGAAGCAATCGTAGGGAGGGTGGAGGGTGAGTGGGCTAAATAAATGTATTAAAGCTTGACGGGCGTCGTCGGGTCGATAGGTAGGAGGAGCCTGCCTCAGCCGGCAGTGAATTATCGTTAAAACAATTTCACCCCTAACGAAGATGAGAGCCCATTTACATCCTCCTGCTCCCTTGGCGCTCTCGATGTGCACACGCGTATATATATGTATGTATATATACATATACCCAACGACGATCGCTCGTTCGCTAACTATTGTCTCTGCTCTCTCGTCGAGTCCTCGAAAGAGAGTGGGACAGTTGATGATGACGAAGACCCGTGTAGATCGACTGATTCCCGAGAATTCTAGAGGTCGTGACTTGTCGAGGGGAGGACGAGTCTTGAAGGGGCCCCTAGAATAAAATCACCATCTTCCAAAGACGTGTATGTATGCGTTTGTTCGCATCGCCTGTACAATATATGAGGCATGAGAATATTCGTTGAAAAGCTCTTCGAGGAAATTAGCGAGGGTTTTCCGTAAAACTACACCGCCGACGACGACTGCGATGTAGGCTACATAAGCGTTGTTACCAAAAACAAGGTGTTGAACTAGCAGGTGTGCTAAACAATCCCGAGAGCAGCGAAGCGGAGGGTAGAAGAGAGGAGGAGTTTAACGGAGAGAGCCCAGACTGGAGAAAGGTGAGAAGGGCCATGGTGTGTATATACACCCCTACCCTCTGGCGCGCGAAAGATTATCTCTCTGTTTATCTTGTAATTCTCGTGTATATTGTGCCGCTATACGGCCCGGCGACCCGCCCACTCGGCGCATTGCGCTTTTAAATCTTTCCCTCGCGAAGGAAAAGGGGGGTGCAGTGGGAGAAAACGAGCTCCGTAGAGACAAAGGGATGCAGAAAGTAAAGCTGGTTCTCTCGATGCTTTTCAAACGGAAAAAGGACGAGCAAGTCTCCTATGTAAGCGTGTGATTGGATTATTCCCTCTCCCTCCCTTCTCGATTGGCTTCTTTACTTATGGAAGTACTCAAATCAGGAAAAAAAAAAAAAAAAAAAAAAAAACGTTTGTTTGGGTCCCTTCACTTTCGAGGCTACGATTTTTATTTTCCACTTGCTTTCGGAAGTACCATTACGTCGAAGCAACGTGTGATACACTCAATGTACTTATTAACAATCTTTTTCAACTTTATGGCACGCGTAACCTCATTTACGCACGTGGAAGAGAGGATCCTCCGTACCAAAAGAAACGATGTGTATAAATGAGAGTGCAGGGGGTGATTTTTATTTATTTGTAGAATATCAATTACGCGTGTGTTTGTATAGGCGGAGTGCTTTTGGGTGGGCAAAAAAGGTTCCCCGATTTCACGCACCAAGACGCTTCGTTCGTTTCCAAAAATTCCCATTGCAAGGGCGGTCAAACATTTGGCAAACACTTTTTTCCCGGTCCGCGGATTCAATCGAGGGCGACGGGAGGGGTGGAAAAAAATTGTTTGCCCAAAAAAACCAAGAGGCCGGAATCGACCAGGCCCGATTAAAAATACAAACGCAAAAAAAAGCAGTGGGGAGAGGCGAGCGATTTACAACTCCGAGCACTCGAAATGCACCCATAGGCGATGGGGGATGAAACTCCCCCGATTTTTTCCTCCCGGCTCCCGGGGCTCCCTTCTTTTATTTTCCACCTTGAACTACCCACCGCCGCGCGAATATTCGAGCTCGATTGGCAATTACTCGGCAATTTTACCGAAACGCGCGTACCACACCGACTATACGCATATATATGTGTGGGTACAGTACGTATATACTCGGGAATCGCACACGAGCTGTACTATGTATAAATATATGTGCCGCGTGGAACGAAAGCGCTCGGCTCTTGTTGTGTTAACGGGTTAAGCGCAAGTGTATGCTATATAACGAGCCTATAACGGTTCTGCTGCCTCCCCCCCTCCCGAGTCCAAAAGGAAACAAATGGAGGGTGCGCGTGGCGAGAAGAGGAAGTGGACGGAGGGTTATACGCTGGAATGAAAATTTTTTGTAATTAAAATCGCTATTTGGGCTTCTGGGGGGAGGTTTTTTTCTTTTCGATTGCTCTACATACTTGTAGGACTGGGAAATTTCATCAGCAACGATTTCTGTTTATTGGTACAATGGGTTCGAGCTGTTGTTGTTATTATTATTATTTATTGTAAAATAAGCACTGATATCGCTTGAGTAGCGGGAACAGGCTCTTTTATTAGGTTTTTTTTTTTTTTATAAAGGCTTGCACGATATCAACTGAGCTATGCAAATGGGTATAAGGTAACGTGAAAAATTATTAAAATACAATATGGTAGACGGAGAACTCGGGAGGAGTCAAGTAATTCAATTAAGTACTCCTCTTCAATGACCAATTATGTATAATTCCTTTGTGAAAGTTGCCTCGATTAAATTCGAATAAATGTTAAAAAAACATGATTCAATTTCTTCGATGGTGATTAGATTTAAAATTAAATTCGGATATTCGCTCCAAATTAAATTGAAAGCATTTGGATCGAATTTTAATCTAATTTTTGGCAGTAATTTAATCATAGATCAATATTAGGTAATAGTGACTTAAATTTAAATGAAAAATGCAATAATTTTATCGATTGCATAATAATGACACACGGTATTTCACTTAATTTTCAAATTTACGATTGATCCGATGTGACCAACATTTTACCGATATTTTTAAACAATAGCTAATTCATTATTCAATTGACGGCACAGTCAATAAAATACAGAACACGAATAAATCAACAAATTATCGTAAAAATTATCAGTCCGTATTTCTTTTCGCTCGTATCTCGATTAACTTTGATTGCCTACAACGACCTCGTTCGATCGAAACACCGTTTGATTAAACATCGAACTAAATTAATAGTTGAAACATCATTGTCACAAGACACTCGAATCCTCTGTGAAGTCGTTCAACCATAATCAGCCGAAAATTATAAAATTCGGATTAAAACCTCCAAACAGCTGTTCAACAAAGGAGCGACTAAACTCCGCGGCTCCCAAACCCCTCTGTCACAGAGGGTGACAAGGGAGGGACGCGATTTAAAAAAAAACCTTCAACTACCAGTCTCCCTTTGCCACGTCCATACACGCCTGTCATATGGAGTATCAATCGAATCGAAATTAATCTCACCAGCGACACAAAGGACTCCATCCGAACGAACGAGGGATAATGCACACGTTAAATTTTTGCTCAATAAACTCACCCGCTACCCCTCCAACTGTCGTCACTTGTCGATCCCGCTCGCTTGTGTGTATGTGTACACCTACTTTGTAAAAACACGAATCGAACGCCCACGGCCAGAGGACAACTCGACCGAATATATATATTTTTCACGGCTGGGTGGAGTTGAAACGTATACCCCAGATAAATAATTTGCCGGTCAATCACTAGCGCCTCGGCTCGACGCCTCTCGTCACTGCTACTTTAAGACTGAAACGGGAGCTCATTGGCGCGTCGTTCGGGGGAACATCGAATGTCAGTGAGTGAAAAGAAAAAGAAGGAGGAGGGACGTTAAAAACGAGGTCCTGGAAAAACAAAGCTCGTGGGCGCGCGTACAGAGGGTTGAGAGTCGAGCTCTTTTACTTTATGACTAACGCGCGCCTCATCTACGAGCAGATTGACGGCTCCAGCTGTATACGGATACACCACTGAGCTTTGCCCTGCTGTGCAATAACAGTCTTGCGGGGGCTATTTATCACGCGAGCCCGAACACCTCGGCGCTTGCAAAGGGCCTTGGAGAAATACTCGAGAGAAAAGCCCCCTCGCGCGGCATCGATCTCTTCTCCCGGATTTATGAAAAATATTCCCGCCGAACTTGCTTCATAACGCGAAAAAGAAAATATAAAGGAGAAAAAAGGGGGAGGAGAAGCGCGAGGGAAGAGTGATATTTTTCTTGCGTGAATGGGTTCTCGATTTCGCGGTACGCGCCCTGCTCTTCGCCGTGCGGAACTGAAAAACCGTGAGAGAGGGAAGAGATTTTCACGGCTACCCCCGAGATCAGAATGTACTTTGAGATTTTAATATTAGGGAGTCGAGGCTTGGGATGAAAAAGTGAAAATACAGAGAGAGCTTACTCCTCCTCTACTCTTATTTTGGACTCTTTCCCCCCTCCCTTTGTGTCAAAATTTTTGAAAAGGGGGACTGCGCGATATTTGTGGAGCTTCTTCTTCTTTTTTTTTTCACCGTACCTCACGCAGACCGGCTTTGTAGGGCACGTGGCAACGCTTTGGCAGCACGCGCGCCGCAAAGGACCGTCAAGAGGTATGATTAATCCAAAAAAAATTAAGCTCTCCCCGGAGCTGTGTCTTTTTGTAAAGGTCAGCCAATATCGTTAGCCATCCGCTCTCTTGTGGGTAAAATGTCATTATCGTACGTGTGTGCTCTCGATCTCTGTGTTCTTGTTTCGACGGGGCTGAGTTTGCAAAAAACCGTCGGAGGGTTCTAAATTATTTTTTTAAATACGCAGGTGCGATTAAAACACGTAGAAACCGTATATAACACAATGTACGAAGGTAAAATGTACTCGCTACGGATTATCTGTACGAAAGGGGTATGGGGGTGGAGGGCGCGATAGGAGAAAAAGTTTGATTAAAAGCGTGACGGGGAAGGACTTGAAATATCCAAGTTTAAACTGATGTTTAATTCACTTTCGAGTCGCACGGGCAGAGGGAGATACCGAAAATTAATGTCCTTTTGGCTCAGGAAAAGCTCGGGCCCACCTTTATCTGTACACCCACCTACGCGCATACACACCAGCCGGAAATTTATTCGGCAATGATCTCCGGCTTTTATCTCGCGGTCAAATTAATTGCGCCAACCAGCGTGTACATATATACGTATGCGCGTGGCGCACTAAAAATCCAAAAGGTCTCTGTACTCTTGATTTTTTTTTTTTTTTTCACCTCCCCCCTGCACAACCACCCCTTTAGTAATCGCATTATCGTTCTTTGTATGAATGTGCGTGGGTAGGAGCGTCGAGAGATACAATTTCCTAAAATTGTTTGCCGAAAAAATTTTCATAATTAGCCACTGCAGTCAAACAGTATCATCATGAATTATTCTGTTCTTGTAGAGTGTACGGATATTAAAAAAAAATAATAATAATAATAACAATGATAAAAATAACTACAACGTAGCACAAAAAGGTTATTGTACTCTCGGTTAATTAATCAACTAAGTATTTTAATTCACAAAGGATATATATATAGCCTTTGAACCGCCAAATGAATTATTCTCGTCCTACACAGCTCACTGTTATAGTTTTGAAAAACAATCTGTTTTTTTTTTTTTTTTTTTTTTCAATTTGATTAATTGGTCAATGAAAATACGTCGCTGTACAAAAGGAAGCCCTTCGAGAATTTAATTTCGCATCACCATGTACTATTTCGTATGATCCAGCCCAAGTATTCGTATTAATGTGATTAATGCGCTAGAGCTACTTTGTATCGTAATTAAATAACCTTTGCTACATCTGAAAATGATATGTTGATATGAAACCCGTTTCGCTCGTATCGCCCATGCAAACCAACAAAATTCAATTCCGCGCTGTACCCCTGGCGAATAAAAAAAAAACCCCCTCCCCGAATTATCACGAGAAACAATCCCTCCTCCGCGCACGTGGCATTACAAAGAGCGCGGAGGCGCGCAAAAGGATTTTCCTCGCGAGAATCACATTATTCCGCAATCCCTTCCACATTCCACTTTCGTTTTTCCACGGAAAGAAAGCTCGGGCTTCCCTACAAAGCAGCTTTTCTTCTCCCCGAAAGTAGGGGAGGGAAAAAAAAAGAAAAAAAAAAAAGATCTCAAGCGCTAATTGGCGCGGGGAGCAGCTTTCGTGCCATTGTCTGGAAACGCCAAGACATTTAAAGTTTAACCGGGTGCGGCCTTTGTGTCGGAAACTTCCGATTCTCTTCGCGCGCGATGCGAGGAGCCTCTGAAAGTTTGATGAAACGCGAGAAGGGCCCCGAAGAGAGTGAATTATTGTGTAGGCCGGTGTGTGTGTGTGTGTGTGTTTTTTTTCCCCTTCCCCTCGGGGCCGAGCTTTAATTAAATATTTCAGCGGCTCGCGGCCCTCCGAGTTTTGGCATCGGCCACCCGTTAGCCTACAGTTGCAATATTCACTCGAGCGCTGTTATCCTTGTACGTTAATCTTGGGGAAGTTGGCCATTTTTGCCTACCTCGAAGTTCCCGTGTTTCGATGGCTACCTTGTACCCCCTAGAAAAGCACTTAAGATGTGCTCGTCGCGTTTCGGGAAGTGGGAACGAAAACGTTGGGTACTGATTTGAAAAAATATTGAGTACCCTGCTGGATTTTCGAGGCAAACATATTCATCATGCAATTCACTCGGGTACATATTAAAAAAAAAAAAAAAAAAAAAAAAAAAAAACAAGTAACGCGAGGCAGAATCATCATTGGGAGAGAGAGAGAGAGAGAGAAAATCAAGTTGCTCGCCGGAAGCCTCTTTCGGTGCGCCTCGACGTCCTTCTACATGGAGAAAGAGCAGCCAAAAGAGCTAGCGCGGCACTTCAAAGGCTCGCACGAAATTTCACGTCTGCCAAAACGAAAAACTTGGTGTTTTTTATTTTATTTTTTTTTTCCTCCTTGCTCTTATTTTTCTCCGCGCCGAGTTCTTACCCTTTTAGCCGAAAGGAGAGAGAGGGGGCGACGGAAGGAAGCCAAAGGACGACGGCAGCGGGCCCCGGCTCGTTCAGGATTTCCTTTACGAGTCGGTATTCGCAAACTCGGGAGTCGTCGTCAACTCTCCCCCAGCCCCCTGCCCTCCCAGTACCTCCCCTGTTTACTTCTATTGCGAGTCCTCCCGCGCACGCCCCCGAGTTATCTACTTTCCCTCCTTGCCGTCGTCTTCTTCTATTGACTTACTCCGGCTCGCCCTTAGCTCCTTCCATTAACTTCACTTTACCTCCATCCACCCCCCACCCCCCGTCGTGCCCCCCCCCTTTTTTTCAGACTCTCGCTCCCCTTTCTTCTCCAAGGGTATCGTCGTTTGCTCTCTTTTCCACTGAGCGCTAGCCCCCCCAAGTTTAGCGTCTTGCGCTTTGATGTCGCGATACTGCCCGCCGATCGGGAACTTTCTCATTGGCCCCGGCAATTAAATTAAATCGCCAATTTGCCTGGCGCTCGAGAAGACTTACCGGAAAATTCATTCCCCGAGCGAGCGCCTCGAATGTCGAACAAATGGCTCCTTCGGCTGCTACGTTCGGCGAGGGACCCTTTTATCCCGCCCGCATCCGTAAGCGAGTCACTTCTTTCGCGGTCAATGAGCGTATCGCGACACGGCAGGAGCTATTGTATTCATCAAAGAGCGGTGGGGGATGGCAAATTTTTTTCGCGCTATCGGGTAAACTTGGGGAGGACCCGTCACGCAGAGGGATTTTGCTCGCGGGTGGTGGTGGTCGAATCCGAGCACCGATTAATCGGTAATTGGATCCCTCGTGCCATGGTCGTTTGGAATATTGACGTGCACTTTCGGCCCCCACCCGAGCCAAGCTCCGATGAAAGCTCGCGTGAAACGAGCAAACCCGACGCCCGTCATTATTCAACTACACTTCGACCCGAGCAAATGTAGCTTGAAAAAAAAAAAAAAAAAAAAAAATGCATCACGAGATGAAGTAAAAACAATACATCCGAACCACATTGCAAAATGGCCCCCAGCCCCGTCGCGTCGTATCAAATACACAGCCTAAACTCAAGCGTATCCATTGCGCGAAGCGTAGCCCTCACAACGATCGAAAAACATATACCCCCTGCACCCCCCATGCCCTCCTAAAAAAAAAAAAAAAAACAAACACCCCCTCGTACCCGGCGTCTCACGCACGCGTGTATCGCGTATCCCCTGTGATCTGTCTCTCGTGTGCGGTTTCGCGCTCATCCCGACACTTGTATCGCAACGCGATAGCACTGTACTCGCACACCAGCTCCCCCGTACATCTATATACGTTGGCTTGTCCGTCCGTCGGACAGGGCAGACTAAAGTTCGATCGTTCTCACGAGAGCAGAGAGGGGTGGCACGAGCTCTCCCATCCTCGGTAAACAAGTCGTCGTTGCAAAGCCGCAGTTTAGCTGCAGCGATCATCGTGATCGTCATTCCGTTTGTTGTGATTCCGTGGTGCGCCCCGGCATAGCTGATGTTTCAGCAGTGGCGCTCTCGGGACCGAGTAATTTGCCCGTACGGTCCTCGATGATTCTCTTTTCGGGTCCCGGTGCTTCTTGAACCGTATACATATGGGCGTGCGCGCGTGATAGTACAGGCGCACGGATGATTAATACCGCGCAATGGCTGGCTCGAAATCGCGCAGAGAGCGGCTCTTGATAAAAGGCAATCCATCATCGGTCCTCTCTGCATTCCCGCGTGTAACGGGTTTACCGTGCACTACAGCACCGGCCTCGACGCGCATTGTACGCGCGCGCGCGTGGGTTTGCCTCCGAGAGAGGAGGAGCGCTAATTGTAATTTGTATTGCCTCCTCCAAGTCATTAGTCACGCCCGTGGCGGGGGTACTTGTACCACGCCGGGCCGTTCCTCGAGACGACGACGCGATTGTTGAAATTACTCGAGGCTCCCTCGCTCATCATATACCTACTCGCACCCAATACCCAGCCTGTCTGCCGCCAAAACACTACAGCTTTCTGCCTTTCGAACTATAACTCGGGGATGTGCGTATATCGCGCTAACTTCTTTTAATAAGCCATCCCGCTGGTATTTATACATATTATACTTACATGCGTGCTTGCGGATGGTAAAATCAAGTGAGTAGTACATATACTTTTATCGTTTTTGTTTTTTTGTTTTTTTTCAGAACAACCTTGTAGTTTCCAGTATACGAAATTCCGTGAATGCGGCGGAAGGACACCCTCGTACACAATGGAGGATCGATCGCCGTGGTACGTGATACGTATGGATTACCCTTTTTTTTTTTCTTTTTTTTTTTTTTTTTTTCATCTGTACGCCGTATTCCCGGGCAAACAAGTTTTGATTGGTGACCGCAGTTAGTCCATGATCCGCGTTCGTCTAATCGTCGCTCGATTATCACGATACCTTCGGAGAACAAGTAAAAAGTCCCGCACACTGAATACTTACAGCTACGAAATAGTACTCCCAAAACAACAGAATGCAGTTTATTCCTCCCCCCCCCAGCCGAAACCTACTTTTTCTTCTCCCCGAGCCCCGCGGTCAGCTGAATCAGCGGATAAAACCGGCCCTTCCCCCTGGGGTGCACACATGGGTGCAGAAAATAATAAAAGAAAGGAAAAAACAACGATCCGGCCGGTCGATGCGAGGAAATGGTTTCGGTTATAGCCACGGCACGAAAGTGCATTCACGTGCCCTCTCCCTGTATGCCCTGGCTCCTGAAACAGGAGTCGTTTGCTCGTGTATATATATATATACCCACGTACACGGTAGTCGGGCGCGAAAAGCCCGAGCTAGTAGAGCACTGCACGTGCATATACACGGGCACGTAACGGCGGAGAAAAGCGATCGAGGAAGACTACCGGCGACGCCGGCGAATAATGTTACCCCTCCCCCGGTGGATGGTGGTGGTGGTGCCTCGAGACAAATGGCAAATCGATGAGCAAAGGAAAGCATCGACTCTGGCTGTATACGTAGGCACGCGCCCCTTTGACCCTCCCCCCCCACCCCTCACGGTTCCTCCGTTTTCCTCTTCCGCGATTGGGCCTCCGAGAGGTGAGCCCGTTTTTTTTCCGCAAAGTCGAGAAAGGAGGTCGCGTGTGGCAAGTGCTGTAATCCCCTACGGCGGGGATTACAGCACTGTCCGATGTATATGGTTACAAAGTGGATGGCACTTTGGGCCCTGCGTGGATTGAAGAGAGCTGCCATGGTTTATTACTCTGTACGGGAGTGCCACGAGGAAAGTATCACATTTCTGCAGGTTTTCTTTTTTTTTTTTTTTACAAAGTTAAAATAGTATCCGATTCGGTTCTTCAGCATCGATTTTCCTTTGACATCGATAACACGTTGAATCAGATCTTTGTGAGATCACACGTTTTTTAGATATCAATGGCCAAGGCTATAGACAACTTTTTAGCACTTGACGCGATAGAGTAACATGCGTGGTGGATGTAGCTTATTGAAAAAAAAAAAAACACGCACATACATGGGCATCCGTAAACGTGATCCATCCGCTCGAATTCGCGTTAAAGCAAATTAAGGAAAACTGGGTACGCTCCATTTACGGGGTCGAAAATACGTTCCCGTTAAAACTGCATAGCGGATTTACACCACCGACAGAAAGAGCGGAAGGGCGGCGGAGAGAGGAGCCTCGATTGCCTTTCAGGTTTGTGTTTCCAAGTGGATTTCATAACGAATGACTGCGTGCCGCGGAAATAGAGCTCGGAGAGCCGGGAGAACGCAGAGAGCTCTTCCGCTCGTCGTGCGGGGTGCACTGCGTCCATTAGTTGTTTTTTCAAACGCAATTTTTGGTAGGATTTCAACGTACGTTGTGTTTTGTTTTTCTTTCTTTTTCGCTAAAGTTGCGTCTATTCCAGCGAGATGCTGGTGGACGAATTATTTTTTTTCCAAATTGGAGAGAAACACTGTTTTTACCAACATTTCATTACTATAAAATGGGAACTCATTAAGTTACCGAAAAAATGGTCATCAACTTCCGCATTGATTATTCCCCATATTCATTTCGGTGCTGTAGGACTTGGCTATATGCACCACGTTGCGAGAAACTTTTTTTTGTTTTTGAAGAACTACTATTGCTCGGCACAGGTGCAATAAAACTAATCCAAGAGTAGTCCAAAGATACACATTATAGATTTTTTTTTTTTTTTTATATAATATAGTGTGTTCACCTCTCATGAGGTATTTACAATGCACATTATAGATAAAAGAACTCTCCTTTTCTTCGAAGCTTGAGAGCGCATGGTTGGAGACACACACACACACCCACCCACACGTGTTATTTTTCTTTCCACGGGCGCGGCACGCCGCCCACTCCCAAGGAACCGCCAAACGGATTTCCTGAATCCTGGCCCATAAATAACTGCCCCGCGGTTGCAGTTTACTTTTTCTTCCCCTTCTTCTTCTACTTGTCTGTTTGTATGTATACGTGTATGGACGCACCCTCCCCCACCCGTCTTTTACTCAGCGCCACCGCGATCTGGGCCAAAATAACTGAAATTTAAATCTTAAAATCTCCCGTGCTCCATCTTGCTTTATCTGCCGGTCTGTCCTGGCTCACTGTTTTTTTTTCCGTAGACTCGAGACTCTCGTAAGGGGTGGGAAAAAAAGGGTGGAAATTTATTCCCGCGAAAAGTGGGCCACGCGACGAATGTCCCCTCCAGAGAAGAGGGGAGAGAGGCCAGGGCGACGATCCGCTCTATAACTGAGTGGTCCTCTCGGAATTTGTTTTGTCGTTACGTGTGTACAAGTATAGGGTGGTGGTTTAGCTTCGTTTGAAAATTCTTTTCTTTCGCTAAAAGACGAAGGTACGATTTTGCTCATCAATGTTCGTCGTTTGATAAAAAATTCAAACGCTTATCGGAGTTACCCCAAGGAACAGTTTGCACATTCGCACACTATTTACCAACCCCGACCCATTTTTTTTTTTTTTTCACCCTTTTCTTTCTTATCTCACCGACATGCCTCTCTGCTACACCTCGTACTCGAGTGGGGAACGAAGCCCGGGTAAGAGAAGCGAATTCCAGGTAAAGGCACGTACAACGGGGTTTTTTACGGGGCACGAGAGAGATACCGTCTCGATGGCGATTTTATGGGGCGCGGGTTAGGTTGGCCCTCTCCTCGGGGGATGCGCCGTTTGCCGATTAAAATTTCGATCGCGCGCTACGAGAGAGACAGATACGATCGTGAGAGACGCTCTCGTCAGTCGTTGCTGGGATGTCTCTATAGGCCTTCCGTATTGGGATGTATAGAAAATCTGACTGATGGGTAAGCACGGGGTTCATGGCAATCAAATAATCTCGAATCGGATTGTTGCGTCGACGATTCAATTTTAATATCGTGCAATGCAGGATAACAGATAACAGATGGGAAGATTTTTCATTCTGAAATGATTTGTCGATATTAAAAAAATCAGTAGTGTACGAAGTTTTTGGTCAGACTCTCGATAGTACTTAATTGTTGGTATATTATTAATAAAAAAAAGATTTTTGATACTTTATACAAGCGTAAAAACTCTTCTGCGGTATTAAATGAAAAAATCAGTAGTACGAAAAGTTTATGGTCAGACGGCCATCGATACTCATTCGCCAGCATTTCTTAATATGAAAAAATATAAATCAGGTTTTTGAAACTGTATAGTCATAAAAGACCGTTTATTCGGTATTTTTTTTAAACTCAGTGGTATAAGAATTATTTGGTCAGACGAACAATGGGACTCAACTACTGGCATAAAAAAAAATTTTTTATTAATGAGCAAAACTGTTTTTAGA
This sequence comes from Copidosoma floridanum, assembly GCF_036245765.1. Classification (NCBI taxonomy): domain Eukaryota; kingdom Metazoa; phylum Arthropoda; class Insecta; order Hymenoptera; family Encyrtidae; genus Copidosoma; species Copidosoma floridanum. The sequence goes on along the minus strand of NW_028321891.1, from coordinate 10,026,832 downwards.
ATATTTGAAAAAAAAATCAGTAGTATCAGCCGTTTTTCATCAGACGCACTAAAGTACTTAACTGCTATGAACATTAATTCACCACATGCTTTTCAATTATTAAACTCACTGAGGCTGTTTGTCGTATAGAAAATCTCCTGTGGAAGGAAGAACTCACCTGAAACAAATGAAAAAATATTATGAAACAACGTCAAAATATAATACAACACAAAAATATAATACAAAAATAATACACGTGTGAAACATTAAAATGCACGTAGCTATAATTATTTTATTACATGAACAGAATTACAATTAATCAACGTTGATAGAGTTACCGACGCGAAACAGAATTTGAATCAATATTAAAAGAGTATCACGGATGATTGTAGGTTGTAAGTCAGCGGTGGAATGGACAGTAAGGGATGAAGGGCACAAAGTCCCAAAGTACCTCGTTTGCAGCGCTAAGTACGTCAAAGCCCCTCCTCTAGGCTTCTCAGACCACCCGTTCCATCGAACCGTACGAATCACTTTGAACAAAATTACAAGAATGATGACAGGAGCATTACCGAAATCACCCTCGTTCGAAATAATAATGAACCAACTCGAATTATACATTACCTCGTCACGTATACCAATGATGTTGGGATTGTTTAATTTAAGCTTGTAACTAATGACCCACGACTTTCGCTCCTCAGAAATTGTAACGAAATTGTAACGCAAACGCGAACTCTGTTCCTAAAAAGCGACATTCGAGAAACAACGTGGGGAGGGCAGCGGTGAGCATACTTCCGTCATACTACGAGCCAGCATTGACCAGCGAAAATTCCTCGCGTTACTGGCGATCCAACGTGTTTGCAAGAGCAGAGTCTCGGCTTCCCACACCTGCGTGACCGAGACAAAGGCACACACAGCGCATGGCCCTCGCGAAAGGGAACGGGAGAGATCGGCGCATCGCTGTACTCGGCAAACAGTTACCGCTTGCGGAGACTCGACAATGGGACCGCTTTATAATTCACGATATCCTGCAGCTTCTCGACAAAGAGTCTATGTCTGCATGGTCTAGCCTAATTTCGTCCCACCCCTTCAAATGGCTTTGAGTCGGAACGTCTGGTTTGATCAATAGAGGCACAATAAGAGTCCACCTCTTCGTCTGCCACCCTCCTCGACGCCATTCATCGCGCGGATAAGGATATTTAGGTCAAAGTGAAAAAAAAAAAAACAAAAAAAAAAAAAAAAAAAAACGAAGGGGCACGAGGTATGGGAAGAATAGAGGTTTCACAAGCCATGAAAACTTCAAGTCCGCGTACAATGGGTTTCTTTGTTGACGAGCAGGAAGGGCATACACACACCTTATATACGGCCCGCTCCCATCTACAACCCCCTTTCGAAGTTGAGGTAAACGAGAGCTTGTTTTTTATCCTCGCATACCTAGGGTGCTCTCGGGTGCCCCTTTCTTTGTAACCGTATGCAAGTGCCAGTCTGGGCTATAAATTCGTGTGCAGCTGCTTGCCACCGGCGTTCTCCATTTTTTATAGCCGATGACTTTTTTTTTTTAACGCTTGTTATAAATTAACGCGAGTGCCGGTATTTGAGACGAGAGCTTCTTCCTCAGTATGACGACTCGGACCCCTTGTCCGTCGAGCAGCTGCTGGCTGCGCATTTTATTCTTCCGGCGTTGGAAATGAGCGATAAAAAAAGCCATGGGTTGTCAATTATCACCGTCCCAGATCTCGAAGAATTTTTGTGTTCCACATTCTGTGAAATTGGAAAACAGATGAGCGAAAAGGACGAAATTTTCGTTGCCCTCGGTTTTGGAAAAGTCTTGTTTCCCGCACAGAAGGGAGGAAGCGGAAAAACGCTTGCCATTTTGCGGTAGATGTGTAGGAATTCTGTATGCCTTGTCTCTCATTCTCCGCTACGAAGACTAAAGACGACGGCTCGAGGGCAAAAAGAGAAGAGAACGGGAGCCCCCGCAAAACGAAGAAAGAGCGACGTGCGGCAAGAAAAGTGTACAGGAGACGGGTAGGCATATATACACGAGGTTCGAAGAAAAGAGAACAGAGGAGCTGCCAACAAGGGAGTAAAGGTGGAAGAGGGGGGGGGGAGCAGCTATCTCATTGTTGTCGGGGACAATGAGGTTTCCTCTCTCGCTTTCTCTCGAGAAAAAATATCGAGCCACCAAGATTTCTTCGCTCCAAGTGGGGGGTGTTGGCCAGCCGCCGGAAAGAGTTAGATCGGATGGATAGCGCGAACAAACCTTCGGGCCCTTCCTTCCTCCTTTTCTTTTCATTCTGTACTCTTTATCCTTTTTTATTTTTTTTTTCCTCCGAGCTTACAAATTGTCGCCCCATTCACGGCTCTGCGGCTAATCTGCTTTGAAATCGCAGGTACGTGGCCTTGAAAACACCCGGCCGAGAAAATCGCTTGTTCTGCTGTTTTGGTCGAGTGCGTCCAACTGGACGATTGCTCGACTGCTAACTCGATCCCTTTTTTCGCTCGCAGGAGCTACTCGCTCGAATGTCCGAGAGGTCCTCTCCATGGCAAAGAAACAAGCTGATTGTTTAAACTCGTTGGAAAAACTTTTTTAGTTATCCACATTATCGTCGCTGAATCAAAACCCACTTTGCCCTGCATTAATAAACGAAAGGCAAACAAACAAATAGCCTGACACGAAATACGTGTTCTCGCGATCGTCAGCAAAACAAAGTGACCCAATTTGCAAAGAACAAACAACCTATAGCTTGACCTACAGACCGTAACAAGCCAAACGAGGGAAGGGGAGGGGGAAAAACCCCCGGAAGCAAATACAGCAAAATCCTTCGGCCCCGAAAGAACCCTAAGCTCGAAACACGCGCGCCACTCGTAATCACTCCCGTGCTCCGGGCAAACATTTGCATCGGCAAGCCGAAAACCGCGGGGCGTGAGCTACAGCTCGGAAAATAAAAAGCTGACACTGCGAGAGCCTCGGGAAAAAGCGAGGATCACTGCGACACGTCGAAAAATGGACCGACAAAAAGCACACACGCAAACGTACGCGTAGCCCTTCTGCTTCTGATAAAAAAAAAAAAAAAAAAAAAAAAAAAAAAAAAAAAAAAAACCAGCAGTGAAATATCAAACGAGACCGCAGGTACAAACGAAAGAGCGGCCTGCGCGCTTCCACTTTCCCGGCACGTTTGCGGGGCTCTATTGGAAAAAGGGCTGAAAAAGAGCTCACCGCCACCCCTTCGTATACGTAATAAGTGCATTACTGCTGCTGCTGTTGCTTTTGAAGGAAAGGGGTAGGAGGAGGTTTACAATACAGCTGTGCTCTCACGCGACGGTACACGCATACCAAAAGCGCGGCTAAGCATTTCCGCGCGAGGATTTATTCCGGGTCCGGCAATTAGCGGGGATATTTATAGCAGCAGGGAGCCGAGACCCTCGAACCCCTTTTGTCCTATAAGTGTATATATACATACGTGTGTGTGCGTTGCATTACCCATGCGAGGGCGAGCAAGCTTGGATGGGCACGCACGAGCCTCGCAGGTGTCGTGTGACTCATTTTTTTTTTTTTTTTTTTTTTTTTTATGATCCTTCACAGAGATGGCGAGGTTTTTTTTTTTTTCATGCTTCGCTACAGTTTACCACAAAATTGTACATCATGAACGAGTTTTGCATGGACGAGTCGCCGAAGCGCGTTTGTTCGGAGCGCACAATCGAGTTGAATAAAAGATGCGTCGCGACGACAAATAGAGAACTACCGTCGATCGGGCACTCGTACTCCGAATTTCAACAACAGCAACGACAACGGAAAAACTCGCAAAAAACACGAAATCCGCATCTGCGCGTCTAGTCCCCCTGTACAGCTGACAAAAAAAAAAAAAAAAAAAAGCTCAATTTGGAAGCCAACAGACAAACAAGCTTCGACGGCGTCCCGTGTCTGAAAAAACAATCGCTTGCACTACTATTTCATTTATTTTCAAAAAACCACGCTTGTTAATACCAGACAAAGGTATGCCACTTTGGTCCGCAACGCGCACTCGTACGTATGAATATTCGATTGTCAAGTTTATGAGGGAAGGGCTCCTGATAAATCCAGACCCCGACGTAATCACCGGTGGTCACCGAACCTCGCTCCGTTATCATTAGGCACGGAAAGAGAAGGGACGATTTCGATAACCAGATTCCGGGCCTACCCCCCTGTAAACGGAGTTGGAGAGGGACACCATATACCAATCACCGACTGTATACCATACGCGTGCTGCAAATGCCGGCTCTTGTAAACACGCGAGATTACAGCCCATCCCCCTTTTATTATTACCAACGACTGCGTCGAGTTGCATCGAGCAAATGTGACGAATGTCAAGTGTTATCCAACGAAGCAAATACAAGCCACGTTAGGATAGAATTACCCTTAAATATCGGGATGCCCGAGTTGTGTGGGTATCACATTACTCTCGAGCTTGTTTTTATCCACCCCGACGAGCCATGTCCGTGGATGGCAAAAGGGCGAAGCGGAAAGAGAAATGGGAAAAAGTGAGGGGAGAGAGAGCCCGTGCGTCAGCGGTTCGCGCGACCACGTACCCCCACCGATGGAGGTTTACGACCGGCGGACGCACTCGATTTATCTAATCTCGCGATCTCCCGGCCCCAACCGAGATTCATAACGCGCGAGCTGAAGCCGCGAGAAATATGAGGCCTCTCGTAACACTGGCGTCATCGAAAAGTTTTTTTTTTTTTTTTTCTTTTTTTTCCCTGGTGTACGAGAAGAGAAGATGCACGGCGCTGGATGGACAACGACACGCCTTTTTTTCGGCCCTGTCTATTTTCGCGTGACTTGAAATTCAAGCGACAAGTGTACGGCTTATCGCGCACTACCTCGTTGGTGTAGAAATTAAACTTGCATTGTTGCGATACACATAGCTAAACGCAACGTTGACACTTGAAAATGCATCAGCCGGAAACAAGAGAGCATTTTTGTTCTTCTTTCGATTCGCTAGAGAGAAAGGCCATGTATGATGTATATACATACACACGTATCACCGTAAACGAGCTCTTACAACGAAATTCAATAACCACCCGATGCTTCGTACTAATACCGCTTGAAGTTTTCATCCTCGACGTCCTTACACGTGCCTCGATAGGTAAGGGAAAGAAGGTACGCCCACGCGCGAGCACAGCGGCCGCTGCTACTCGCGTTACGTCGCAAGAATGCACAGTGACAAGCTCCGCACCACCGGCAGCTCGAAAATTCAATCTGTGCTACCGAGGAGGCAGGCAGCCGGTGCCGAAAACGAGATCACAACCCCACGAGGGAAAGAGAGAGAGAACGAGGTCAACTATGTCCTTTAAAGCTTCAAGGGATAGTTGAGCGAACGAGGGAGTAGGGCCGCTCCTTTCTCTTGCCGGAGGTGTCCCTATTTTTGGCTTGAATTTTTTTTTTTTTTTTTTTTACTCCTTCGTTAGGTGCTGCCATGGGCAGTTCTTTTCTTCCTTTTTTTTTGGGGCTTATTTTTGAAGTGAACTCCTTTTATTTAAAAATGTATTTACGATTCAACAAATAATGTAACATCCAGTCTCCTTTTTAATCTGCGATATTTTTGAGGCAGACGCTTTTGCATTAATGTTTCACGAAACCAATAATACCATTGCATTAAATTGAAAGCTTTGCAGCTTGACTTTTGTTTGAATAATTCATCAAGATGGTCTTGCGAAAAATCCAAGATGCCACGATTGACTATGAAATCCAAGTGAACTCTCTTGTAATATTAACTATACGCTCGTGTTATATTTTCGTACTTATTTTTTAATGTAAAACGTACCGAAATCCAGTCATACCCGACGAACAGATTGAACCGCAAACCTAAACGAAAAAAAAAAAAAAAAAAAAAAAAAAAAACACAGAGACCGGCCCAGCCATAATTTTGATCAAATTCGACAAACAGACCACGAGTAATTCCGCAAGTAAACAGCGTGCGAAATAACAATCGCAGCTCGGTTAATTACATATGCGCGCGTTAAACGATGAGGGAGTAGAGAGAAGGAGAGACTGTATACGCCGTATGCGCCCTATAACGCAACATTCAATGGTGCGTATGGAAACGGTACAACGATTACTATATACATGTACATACATACGTATGTACATACGACGCCGGGAGACTGCAGAGGGCCATTGTCCGAACAACAAACGGGCCGACGCATAATACTCGGGCACACGCTGGAGGCGGCACATATTATATGTATACGTGCGTACGAGATGTTTGAGCCGCATTGACCACAAGCGTCACCGGCTAACGAGGCTTCGTTGGCGCGTATACGTGGGATCGATACTTTTCAGCTTGGCATTGTATATCTTCGATGTTATTGATGACGAGAACTAATTGGAGGTGTGATTAAAAAACACGGGACTCGAATACCATGGAATTTTTTTTACGATGGCAACGGCTGACCGTACGTTGACTTGTACTACTAGTTTTGGTAAAGCAAAGTTGTTTGCCTGATATTTCATGGGCTCGAAAGAATTTTTGGAAGGGACAAACGTCCCTTTCGTTTCAGTCATCGTTTTGTAATTGTAGCCAGCCAAATTCCATACGCATACCTATACAAGAGTAATATGCACGACAACAAGAAGGCCCGTGAAACCAGGACAATGGATATCCACTCTACCACCTCGACAGCTACGATTCCCCAGAAATGTCAGAGCAGCACTGACCCATACCCATGGCTCCCCATCGATTCAACCTCACCCTCTTCCCTTTTTTTCCCTTCTGCAGTCAGAACCATCTTCTTCTTCTTCTTCTTCGTCTCTGCCCCTTTTTACTGCAGACGTAAGCTCTACCGTTGCAAGGGTCATTCTTCGGCAGGCCACGAGCTGATGCACCCGTGGGAACTTCTTTTTCTCAGTCCGCTCAGCCTAACCAACGAATGATCTGTAGCTCTCTGGCTGGCTCTATGCTCTCGAGACACGTGGGCACAAAAAGGGGAAGGATAAAATGCTCCTTTCACCTCGCGGGTCGAGATACTTGAAACTCCCGAGTGTGGGGGAACAAACCAAGTTTTTTTTTCTTCGGTTTTTCTTTTTTTAATAACACTGAAACCAAGAAAGATCGTCAGTCTTGATTTTCCTTCGCTACGCGTCCTGATGCAAGGACAATCGACGCGGACTGATGATTGCAGTACTCGGAGTGACAATTATCGCTCTAAAGCAAACAAGGCTACAGGAAACTTATCAACTCTTGTTGATTTTATCACAGTACACGTAAATTCCCGAGTTCCGAAGTTTAAGGGTAATTTTGAACAAGTTCGGCGAAACGACGAGTGGAAGGATTCTCCTTCCGTCTCCCCCTTTTCCAAGCGAGAAAGTGCCAAAGTACAATCGCGGGTCTCTAAAAGCCCTGGGTAAATACCGCGTCCAGGGGTAGCTTCCAGCTACTCGTTGTCATTGAAAATTTTCGAAGCGAACGAGCAGAGCGAATTTTCCTTCTCCCCTCCCCCTCCTATGGAATTTAAAAAGTACCCCGCGTTCTCCTTTTCCACATCTCCAAAGAGTCAAACTTTTAACGAATTGATACAAAGAGCCTACTACGAAAGTTTTTCGTCCAGGTGAAACAACCCACCTGGTTTTGTGACGTCTGAAGCTCGATCGTGATCCGACCGGGAGGATGTGAAAGACGTGGTGAAGCACCAGCGCCATATCCGACACAAAGGAAAAAAAAAAAAATATACGAGACAAGCTACATCGAGAACCTTAACCTTCCTTTGGATTTTCTGACGAGCCTCTCTCCCTCTCTGTCATCCAATCGCTCGGGTAGCGAAGAAACTATTCCCATTTGGATCGAAAATTCCCGAGTCTCTCGGACGCGCTTCGACCCTGACTTTCTCGCCAAGTTTCTTCCTCTCTTCTACTTTGGACTTCTTTGCCCCCTCCAATGCGCACGGAAGGACGACGGACGGCTCTTCTGATAATCGAACTTTGGCCAAAGCGTGTACACAAGAGGCAGGGCGGGGGGAGGCGAGAAGAGATGATATGGTGTGTGTGTATATACCAGATGACGCGAGAGAGTTAGGGAGTAACACAGGCGGGAGTAACAACATGCGGTGGTGGTGGTGTCAAATTGATTAGCACCGGTGCGACGGGTGTGACGAGGTCACGAGCAAGTTTGCACGAGCTCTAGCACCCCCCCCCCCCCCCAATAACCAGCACGGTTTTCCCTTTTGCTCGGAGGGACGATATTTCATTGTATTTGTCAAGGACGATTGGATTTGTTTTTACCCTGGAGAAAGAGCACGATCGGTAGGTTGATTTTTTGATTGAAAAAATACGGACTTGGGTGTTGACCTTTGCTATCGAAGTATATACCGCGCTTCGGGGGGGGGGGGGGATTTTTTTTTAATGAGACTGCAACTGGTCTGGAATGTGTTTGACAAAAGGGAGGGAACAAAGTCGCAAAATCTAGGAACAATGGGTCGTGAAAGGCGAGCGAATGCAAAACAAGAGGTCCGAGATGGTGGGAGAAAAAGGGGGGAAGAGTGCCCGACAAAGTTCGGGCAAAAGAGCAGCGGCAACGTCGGAGCGAGTTCTTCTCGGGGGCTAAGCGTCGAGTTTGGCTTGAGCCCAGCTACGGTGGTGGCGCTCGAAAGTTCCCTTTCCTCCCCCCGATATCTCGGAGGGGGTTCTCTCGGAGAACTGCACCAGATCTCTCGGTAAATATTCATCGGTTTTGCAGCCGTGGCCGAAGAGGAGGTCCAAAGGCCTTTTTGGCCCGTCTAGGCGCGCAATTAACGTCGCCACGGCGCCAGATGCGCTTGAATATTCCGCTGAAGCGTCTCCCTCGAGGTATGTAAACGAGTGTTTCCGACAGACGAGTTTTTGTGTCCGGCAGGTGGGATAAGGGAGTTGGGGGTAGCTTTTTATTCCACTATGCCAAACGTCCTTCAGAACTATACTGACGTGGATGGTGGGTAAAAGCATTGTTGCATCAAATGTCGAAAAAATGTTCATAAAAAATACATTTACATTTTCGATGTATCGACCAGTATACACTACCCAAACTGCGGGTGATCCCTTTTAAAACAACGCCCTATTATTTGGCGGTATGAATTGTATTAACCTACATACCTATATAGCATTGAAAAATTTTCCGTTCCTCAAAAAAATTCGACTTTGTCGAACCGCAAAGACACGCGCGCGCACATACACGTGGTCGAAAACTCTCGATCAGCCCTTAACGGGTGATCAAAAGCGAGGGAGCGTAGATGAGGCAGCACACACAACACAGCGGTTACAAGCTCGCAAGGCACTACAATGCCGTAGCTACTTAGCACTATAGGGCACAATTACCATGAGGAGGAGAGAGGTGCATAGTTACTGGCGCGCAAACAGCCCACGTATAGAGCGCCTCCCTCCCTAAGACGAAAGAGCTCATTACCGATCAGCTATAACCCGGCTGCATCCGCGCAACGAAGGGGAGAGATATCGAGCTTGTACGGGTGCGTGCGTGCGCCCTCGCGTGTGTACGGCCTAGAGGCATCGATAACGCTGTGGTCTACCACGTCTGACATTTTAATTGCAGGTACGAAGTTATGCACTCGAGAGTTATAAAAAGAGTATTCAATGAGGTCTTGTGGTGTAAAAACTGACCTAGGGTGAGCCAAGTTCCAGGTCATGGAAGAAAACAAAAAACTTTTGACGAAAAACTGAATCACATAAGTAACTTGATCTGGCATTCAGGATTGCAAATTTTATACACAAGGGGCAACTCGACGTAAAATTATGATTGGCAATATTGTAACGATGGCTAAACACAATGTAGCTGTTAATATTCAGTATACATGAGAAAATTTTACAGACAAATAAAACCACGGGTGTATTGTTAAATAAATGTAATGTATCGTTAGCATCGATATTCGATAAAAAAAAACACCTTTTCTACAAAATTGATTTGATTTCTTATTACCCAAAGACCGCACCGTTGCAAACCAAATGGTACTTGATCAAAACAAGTATCCACTGCTCAACCGAAATCTAATTAACTATATAATTAACTGTCTCGCGTGATAATTCTTCAACTCTCGCGCAGAAAAGGAGGAGGTGGAAGGCGAACCATTGTGCAAGTGCTGCCTACTAAAGAGAGATAGAGGGAGTACCAGGTTACGCAGAAAAGGTGGAGGGCAGAGGTGCGAAGGCAGAACAATATACACACTAGCGCCAGGTAGAGGTGGGGAAGGGGGGGGGGCAAGCGCCTCTTGGGAAATCCGATAAGCTCACGATGTAAGCACCCGCTCGGCCGTGCAGAGCCTCTCCCATCGCCCCCATCCCTTACGCGTGTGCGTATGTGTATTTGTCCTATCTGTTTTACATGTATCGACGCGCGTCGCACCTTCAATATACGTATACACGTGCGCATGTGCATACAATATTATATATCGCCCACTCGGAGAGACCAGTAAAACAGAGAGGGAGGGTGCATCAGGTGCTCGCGGTGGTTAGTTTCAATTCGCTGTTTTCCCTGGTACACGAAGCAAGGCCGAGAGGAGGAGAGGTAGCCATAGAGAGAGAGAGAGAGAGAGAGAGAGAGAGAGAGAGAGCGATCGGCAGAAGGAGTGATTTATATATGCACCCCAACTGTGCTGCGCAACCAAGTTTACGAGCGAGTCGCAACGATAACGACTGAATTCTCGGGGAAGAGCAGAGAAGCCGGTCGCGCGTGAGAGCTATCTGCCCTCTGCGGTGTGCCTATATATGTATACATGCATAGTAAGTATAGTATAGTATCGCGATCTGGGCTCTCTTTTGATGCGCATCTGCGCCAAATAAGCGCATTTGAACTTCCCTAAAAGCGTTGCGCCACATTCTTGGTGATTATGTGCTCCCTATTTCGGGGCACGCCTAATGAGCTCGCTGTCACATTTGTTCATCATAATTGGATACACGTGGATCGATACACGAGCCGTTTCGTAAAATTTAGAGATGGTTGTGTCACGCGTGATTTACCCCCACGCAGAATTACGCAGCCCCCGACCCTTCTTCCTTCCTGCCAGAGTCTCACAGCTCCCGGGAACTTGGCGATTTGGGCTTAATTAGCGGCAAAACTTTGCTCGCATAGCCACTGAAACTAAAATAGAGAACAAACTCCCCCATTCCCCCCCTCACCGCTCACATTCTACTACCCTTGTGTTATAATCCCCGTACAGGTGTAATTCGCGCAATGGAACCCCGAAACTCGTTACTTGCGAAAAAGCGACCAACTATTCAGTTGCAACGATGACATCCTGAGGCACGCGACCGAAAGATTTCTCCCTCCTTTCCCGTTGAACAACAAACCCGATAGACGCGAAACCATAACGCGTGTGTGTACGTGATTGGCTGGAAACTTTGGCAAGTCGCGCGTACGGTATACAGAGCCGTAAAAGCGTCACCGATCCACACTGCCCGGCCTTTGTCCCAGAGTACAGCCAACAAACGGCAACACCACCCCCAACCCCAACCCCACCCCGTCTCGTCATTAGTAGCGTGCGATACTAACAAGCCATCGCGTGGCCGAGCGTTACCCGCTAATCAGCAAACGTGCGGGTACGCTATGTACACCCCACCACCGCTCACCGAGGGACGTTGTATACCTACACGCGTACTCGCTGCTCCTGTATACGTATATACTGTTAACATTGTTTTGAATGTACGAATTGAAAATACCCGAACGCAGATCGATTATTTACGATCGCAAACCAGCGACAAAAGAAAAGGTTCAATTGTATTCTTCGTTTTTGCCACAACGACGTACACGCGACTTTTCAATCGGCTCTAATAACAACACCCCAGGGGCCCAGATATACATATAGGGGCTTGCGCGCTTTGAATTGTTAATGTCGCAGCTTTGGCGAACGAGCGCACAGAGCCGGGCTCGTTGTTCTCGTTTTGCGCTAACAACGCCGCGATTGGTAATCAAGCTACGGGGCGCGTGACGAGCGTCCGTTATCCTGTGCGGATGATACGGAGCCGAGCAGCACGGCTGTATTACACGATTTCATCGGATTACAAGCGCCCAGGTTGTTTATATGAATATCGGCGATGGCAATTATTCCGCGTAACACCACTGCACTCGAGTCTCCCAGCAACGATGATTGACGATCCGCGCGAAAATTGATCCCACCCCCGCGACAAACTTCAAATGCGAGCCGTAAATAACGAAATGAGAAATGCATCGGTGTCGTGCAGCCCCCGGTAGCTCGCCGGGCTGAGGTATCGGGTGTCACGGCCTATCTCGTCCCCTGGACCCTGGCACGTGAGCGCATAATGCGCCCGATAGCGCGTCAGAGAAGTTTCGAGGGGTGCGTTTTGAACAGTCCGACCCACTCTGTGTTTTAGGTGCAGCAGCTATGGAGAGCAGTCGTGCGTCGGGCTTATTTATCGCCCGGGGATTTTGGAGCTTTGACATCCGACGATTTTGCGTTTACTAGATTTTTCATTTTTAAATTTGACTTCGAGGGCGGCCCATTGGTTTTCATGGCTTTGCGGACCGTGTGACATGCCAGTGCCCACCGCGGAAAACCGAGCTGTAAGCGGGTCGGTTAATTTTACGCGGAATGGTGCGGTTCGCGGAGGCGGCGTCCGACCAAAAACGGGTATTACTACTGGACTCGTGATTTTCGAGCTGATCCTCAAATAGGCGTTATCGGTATGGAATGATGATGATGGAAGAAGCTTTTTTTTTTGGCTCGAGGGGAAAATCGAAAGTACACCCGGAGCAAAGAAAACTCAGCCCTTTCCGTCTCAAGCCGGGAAGAACAAAAAGGGAGGGGGGGAAACGCATCGCGGATTCAGCTCGAATCGAAGAAAAACGGAATTCGATTGAGATCGCGGACGGGGGAGGGGAGGCCTCCTGCAGCGTGTACCCACCGCTCATCGTCCAACATTTTCTTCTTCCACCTTTTCGAGCTGGCGGAAAGGGAATCCCTCTCCTCATCCTTCCCGCGGCATTATCATAATGCTATCACGCGCTACGTGACGGGAAAGATGTATTATCGGCCTCTTTGCTGCAGCTGCCTGTGCTTTTCCGATCCTCGCCAGCTTATCGCGCTCCTCGACGGGCACCGCTTGTGAAACGGATGCGAATTAACGCCGTTTCCGTCCGTTCTGACAATACTTCCTCCAACCCTCCGTGTCTTGGTTTTCGCGATTTTAATTCAGCGATAGGTCTATTCCCGTGCGGGACTTGCTTCCGGGTTGTACTTTCGTCCAAGCGTTGGTGAGACTTGTGTTTGTTGTAAAAAGGTATTTCAGCTGTTGTCTATACTATGATGGGTGATAAAAAAAAACAAATAGATTATTTGAATCATACAAACACATGTGTATATGCATACATCAGGCAACCATTGTTTTGTAATGTACATGTATTTGAGTGAAACAAAAATACAGAAAATAGTGTCATAACAATTTATTAAGTTCTAATAAGGAAAAATGTTGTAAAACATTTGAGTTTAATTCTTGTTTCTTCATCAGAATCGAGTTTTTCAAGTAAATATTTTGTGCTGTTTGGAGCAATATTTGTACATTATTATAGTTATCATTATAAAGGAAATTTTAAGTCTGTTTGGCTGACCAAAACTTGACTGCAACTACTGTGTTTGCATTTATCGCCGCACTTTCTCTCTTTCTTTTCGTAAAATTACGTAACTAAATCATTACGAATTGACGGAAAAAAAACTCTTAGATTGCTTGTCTGACCACAGCTTGACCTAAACCACTATTCGGTATTTCATTACTTTGATCATCGGTGTAACTTTATTTTTTCCTTCCACGCTTATTACTTTCCACCAAACACGAGTCGAGCGTGAAAAGGCTACGCTTTGCAGGGTGGGGTGAAAAAAGTGAAAAGCCCAGGAAACCACCTCGTATCGTGTACACTTTTCGTCAGTCTCGTTACAAACTCAGCGACACCCTCTCCCGGTCCGAAAAAAAAAAGAAAAAGGAAAAAAGAAATCCTACAAAAGCGAAGGTGGAAAGCAGAGTGTGAGAGGAAACTGTGGCGGTGGTGAGAGCGCAAAATCGGATACGCCGTGGAATCCCCGTGTCTGCTACCGGCGTTACGTGCAAAAGGGGGAAGGGGGAAAGGAAACCACACTGGCTTGGCTCGCCGCCAAAAGAACAGGGAGTTCTTTCGTCCCCTCTCTCGGCGGCCCAAGTAATAATCCTAACTTCCGGGTTAGTCTGGGCTTAATTAGAACGGGGGTTAGCGACTCGAGCTTCTGTCGTCTGCTCGCTCCTCTTCTATCTCTCTCTCTCTCTACTTCTGTGCGTATAAGCTTTACTTGCATCCCTCGTACTCGATACACGTTGATTCTCCTCTGCCCCAAGAGGTATCTGTTATAGGTGTCCTTCTTTATATATTTTTTTTAGTAAATAATTTTCAAAACTTACAATTCTCCTTTACACTATTTAACAGTAAGTTCTATCATCTCGTTTTGCCCCACACTGGCGCATAGAGTAAAAAAGAAGCAAATACTTTGAACGGATGATAAAAGATTTAAAAAAATCAGCGGTTCTCTGTTGAGCTAAAGGAGAGCGCATTTTTCAAATAATATTCGGTAAAGCACAATGAGCCGCGTTTAAATTCGACTCTCAATTTTTTCAAGTCCATTGTTTGGCACAAATCCGAAGGCAGCGCTCAATGGATACTCACTCGAACGCGAACGAGATCCGATTTCCATCGCTCCTTTTGTCAGCCTCATCCTATTTAACTGTTATACCACTCCCTCCTCCCCCCCCCCTACTCTAATACTACCGTCACTTACGCAATCGTCGTTTCTGCTCGTCTTCCTCCCCCCCCCATTTCCTTTTGTCCCCGATGGCACATAATTCTTTCGATCCCTCGCAAGATCATCTCCCTCCCCTGCGTCTCGTAGCTGTCGAGATTTTTCCTCTCATTAATCCGAGATGGCTCGCAGCATCGCAATAAGTAACAAAAAGAATACGGTTATCTGTACACCAGCGCTTTCGTGTCAAAGTCACAAGGTCTAGAATCTAATTACTCCGCAGGAGGAGGAGGGGGAGGAGGTAACTTTTACGGGGTTAATTTAGTGGAAGTCACGTTGAAGTTGCCATGGCTCCGCTGTTTGCAAGTTCAAACACTAACTTGGGGGCTGCCGGAAGATGTGCGCTTCCCCCGTGCCCGAAGAGGCTCTCTCATCCTTTCCCCCCAAGGGAGGAGATAGAAAACCGATGCTTCGACGACACACCTACACCCGATTTTTCGATCGGTCCGTTCATTTCGGCGCTTCGCGTGTATTGTGTACTCGTACCGTGTATCCCAAGTACAACAGAGGAGCGTGCTCCATTGTTTTGAAAAATTACGCTCGTTTCCGGCATTTGCATAACAGCGGGCTCCTCCGCATCTGGATTACGTGAAATTAGCTCTTTCTTGAAAGGGAAAAAACGAGGGGGGGTGGAAGAGTTGAAAAAAAATGAGAGACGGAGAGAGGTTGCGCCGGCGTACAAAAAAAAAAAGTCCCTAATGAAGCATCCCTTAATTACGCTTTTGCACAATGGAGAATGAAAAAGGGGGCTCTGGAAGGGAGGAAAAAAGGGTCTCGGGTGTTTTCCCACCTGTTTTCGACAAACATTGCCCAGCGCACACACTCGCGCGGGGGAGAGCCACTGGAAAAAAAAGAGACACGAGTAGCGGCAAAAGTATAGCCGTATGAATAATGTTCGTCGGGTTGAGCGCTCGAAGCGCGGCAACGATGCTGCAGGGAGTGGAAGAAGAATAAGGGCAAGATGAAGAAGCTGGAGAGTGCAGTGTTCTTTTCTCAAAGGTAGGGTAGAAAACGCTGGATCAGTGGTTCAGTAAGACGAATAATTTTGTTTTTCTTTTTTAGTTTACATCATTGTCGAGTAGTTTTATTTTTTTAACAACGCGTATCGAGCCTTACTCGGGGATCAAAGTAATTTTTGTAGAATAGATTATTGAACTCGAGAAAAATCGGGTGAAAATGTTCTATAAACCGCATGGCTGACCAAACATTGATTTGAACTACTAGTTGGTCAATCGTGCAGCGTATCACTATTATTATAAGTGTAACGTTATTTTCCTTTACTATACTTTACGCTTATTACTTTCCTTCAAACATGGGCCACTAAATGAATTTCACTGTACAACTTTAATTAGTTCGAAACATTTAAGGAAAAAATTTAATCTCGTTAAATCTCAAAATACGTGTAGGTAATGCTCGTCCAAATACTTTGAGCATAATCAATGGCAAATGTTTTACATGTGTAGAAGTCCAACGTGAATGGCATCATTAAACAATATAAAATCTACAATTTTAAAACATAGTGCTGTTGCCAGTTTTTATCGATAAGTTGTTATTATTTCAAAAACAAGGGTACTTTTGGGAAAAAAAAAATCCTAACTTCTTTTTCAAAAAATCCGTTGCATTAATTGAACAAAAAAAAAAAAAGAAAAAAAAGTAAATTAATCACTCCCCGGGGCTCTGGCACTTTAATAAGTTCAGTCCACCCGTGAGAGTTTAACGTGCTTGAAAAAAAAAAGTTGCCCTCGCTCATATTTTTCCTCGTAAAAAAGAATAGCCGGGATGATAAAAATTAATCTAACGACACAGGCGCACGCATCAAAAGAGAACAATCGCTTGCATCATCCCTCCCTCTCTTGCTAATTTAGAGGAGAATATTCAAAGTGAGCGATGGACACGTAAAAAAATAGATGGTCGGGAGGAATGAGGGAAAAAAAAGCTGTAACCGTGTGACAAGGGGGACAATGTAAAAGATGTAGGAAGACAGCAGTTTTGTATACCAAGCTGGCGATTTATCGACAAAACAAGCAAGAAAGGACAAGAGAAAGATAGCGAGGGATCATCGAATAGCACGGAGCATTTTTACCCCCACTCGAATGGCCTTTCTGTCTCATCCTTCCTCTACCTGTCCATGCCTCCATCTCCGATATCCAATTCTCTGTTCTTTCTTTTTTCTCCGGTACATTTATTTCGTCGATTTTTCGTCAACATTCTTCATTCTTAAACGCGGAATTCCATTGTCGCTGCAACGAGAAAAGTTTTCCGATAAAAAATTGAAGTCAAGTTCTTCCATTGTGCAGCTACTTTAATTTTTATCTTCCATCCTCATTTGCTTCATTGTCATTTTCATTTTTAGCCGGAGAAAATTGAAGTGGCAGGCAATAAACATCGCAATATCGGATGAGAGAGAGACTACGAAGTTTTCCTCTCTATGGTACACATCGAAACAGAAGAAAATTTCAAATATCGGGTTTGTCTTGTTATTAACTCGAAATGACGGCAAAGTTGAGGCGAAACTTGTACAGTTAATCCCTTGAGCAAAATGTGCGAATACCAGGTCATTAATGAAACAAAAATACAAAAACCACAAGCCCAACTTTGCCAAGTTCCAAACCAACAAATCAGTTTTCACAGACCTACTTCCTCTTTCCACGCTTGGTTGGACTTTCATTTCCCTAAGAAAACCCGAAAAAGACGTTCCCGGCAGACCCGCACTATCCTACGTCTTAAAATTCGAAAGAGCTCCAAACAGCCAGTAGAGCGATAAGACACAAAAAAAGGAAAAAAAAATTCCCCAAAAAATCACTCTCGATCCGGAAACCCTCTCAACCTACCCCCCGACCACACACTTGATCCACCTCGTAACACACATCCCCCGAAAAGAGAGAAAGAGCAGGGACGCGCGTAAGTGCGCAGTGGGGGCCACAAAGGCGACTCTCGGCCCATTATGCTTACACGAAAGAGAAAAGCCGAGCCCTGCTTGACCCTCTTTTCGCTCTCCCTTCTCGTGTGTAGCCATTTACGCGCGAGGGCCACTTAGGAGTCGAAAGGAGAGCGAAAGGCGCGCCACCACCGCGGAATTGAGCCCTCGCTGCACCGGGGTATTTATGTGGAAGGGGGAGGGTGGAAGGCTTTATCGGCAGATATCACGCGAGAAGTCGTGTTCGCGACTAGTGGGTACGTTGCTCGCTCCCCCCCCCCTGGCTCGTGTAATTTACCTGGCGGTTTATTTTATCGCCCTGGATGCGAATGGAGAGGAAAGAGAGGTACTAGTATGGGGCACGAGGGAAAACGGATGTTTTTTTTTTTTTTTTTTTTTTTTTTCTTTCTTTCAACTCGCGTGATCGAATGCGTGCGAAGGTATTGTGCGCATGCATACTCGGCTGGAATTATCATCACGGGTTGGATTCAAGCTCTTCTGGTTCGCGTATTTTTTTAACCCTATACTTTGTACAACAGTTACTGTTGCCGGACATCCCATGAAACCGAACTGCCATGGATCCCCGTTCGAGACAAACAAACTCAATCGGTTCAACATTTTAACGTAGCCTCGCATTGGTAGAACAAAGAGGTTTTAAAAGTGAACGAGACCAAGGATACCCACTTACAGTCACTACAACGACTCTCCGCTACCCACAAGGGTATAGACGCGCCGGTACTCCATTAGGGCTCGCTTCTTAATGGCAAAGGGCGATATCATCACGCGATGTCCATTAACACCCCCCCCTTGCCTCTCTCGCGCCAACACTTGCACACGTAAGTAGATATTCTACCCGCGTATGTATGACATCGGAGCTACGGAGTGTACGTCACTCGCTCGACTAACCGGGCGCGCATCACCGCGAGCCGGCGGAACCGAGCTGTGGCACGGTGTATTATTATCGTCACTTTCCCATCCCCCTCTACTGGTTACGGTCGACCTCCCTCTCTTCGGTTAGTCCCGCCTGCTCCGGTTGTACGGCGTTACGTGGAGCTCTCAAATGTCTCTCATGTGATCTGCTCCACTCTGCTGTGTTTCCTCCTGACTCCGAGTCCCGTCGCTTCACAACGACGATTGTGCCACGACGCGGCACTGTTGACCCCGGCGTGCCATTGGTTAGCAAAAAAAATCTGCCTCAGTTTTGCTCGCACCTATACAACCTTCTCCAAACTAGATCAGCCAACAAGCTCCCGTATGCAGGTCTTTTTATCGCCATTTAAAAAAAAAAAAAGAGAAAAAAAAAACGGGTGCCAAACATCAGTTTCATCATTCACCTCGACGAGCGGTGGCGTTAAAAGTGATTTTGAGCACATCGAAGCACGTACCTTCTACTATCCAGTATACACGTGCACCAAAATCTTTCAAGCCTCCTTTGGTCCATGGGGCGAGGACTTGCGAAATAACGCAACGGCCAGTCTTTGTGGACTGCGGGCAGAGGGGGGTGGGGCAAAAGAAAAAACGGGAAGGGCGTTTTGAAGGTACGCCGCGCACGAAACATCTGTTATACGTGGGAAGAGGGCGATGGAATTTCATTTGCCCATCGAGAAGAGCCGGGGGACTGTAGAAGGGGCGAAACACCCCTTGCCCCCCCTCACGTAAATCGTTTCCGTTAATGCCAGCGGGGAGCTCTGCTTTTTCCTCTTTTACTCGAGGGGTAATGTAACTCTCCCTCTTTTTGTTCGCCGCGCGAAAGGGTTAAGCTCGCTCGCGATTTGTTACACCGTGTACGAGGGGGTGGAATTGAAAAAATCGCCCCCGAGGCAAGCTAGACGCGGGAAATGCCGGTTCGGATCGAAACAGTTGCCGAATGTACTCGCAATAATCGTGACTGAGACATAGAGAGGGAGGGAGGGAGGGTAGGTGAGGCCAAAGCTCGATTCCACCAAAAAATATTTCATTGTCCAAAAGGCACCGTGAAATTTCGACAAAATTCAACTATTTGGAAGAGAAGGGCCTCTGTGTCATCGCGTTAATCACCAATCGACAACTTTTTCTCCCGGTTGCCACGGAACGCGTTTCGCGCGCTCGCTCGATAACAGCGAAACGATAAATCCAACTAGAAACGCGGCGACGAGCAATTCCAGCTGGCCAATAAACTCTGGGGCGCGCTCCTCCCGCCAAGCAGGTCGTTGGCTTGCCTTCTCTCTCATTGGCTGAAAACTGCTTCGTTACGTCAGCAGCCCTTACGCTGTACAGCTAAGAAAGTAATCCATTACGCGCAGACCGGAGTTCTCGCGACAATTCTCGCAACACCTCCTCCCCCTTCCCTCGTTCTCTTTCGGCAATGAGCAACAAATCTCCCCCTCTTTCCATTCGGTGTGTGTACCTAGACGATTTTCTCTTTTTTTTACTTCCTAGCTCAGTTGGCTGTTTCCACACACACGTACGCTCGACGAGCTCCAGCGAGAAATTCCCTTGGATTGAGAGCGCGCGTATGTCTCCAGCCGACGGTATGTTTTGCCTGAAAATACACGTCTGGCTGCTGCAAGAGAGAGAATTCGCGGAATCACACGGGGGCGCGCCCGAATACGTCAGACAATGGTGCAGCCTTGATGACTCAAAGGAGCTAAACGTTAAATAATAGTTTGCCTACGCTTCAGCATCGCGAAACCGTACTGTACAACCCACGCTCGAGCGCTTTGGAAATTCAATTACCACTGCACACGTGGAAGCGTGTTTTTTCTTCTGCGTGCGATTTCAATTCGTCATAAATTGTTGTTTTAGCTTTCCCGTCACCTCCAGTCAAGATTCGACTTTCACGCGTTAATGTATGTATTGATCTCGCGATGGTTCACCGATAACATGAACTACGTAAAAATACACCTAAACGAATAACAAGGGTCTACGAGAGAGAGAGCAAAGGCAAATAGCGAAAAAACGAGAGGTGGAGGAAGTGGTAAAAAAAAGACTGGAACTCGCGGACCGCCCATTGAGGGTATACACAGAGAGAGGGATATCTGAAAGGAGTAGCCCAGTGAAAACGAAAAAGGCAGACAGATAAGGAATTTTCAATATGGCCAGTCTCGCGAATAACTCAAGGGAGGCAGGGAGAGGGGGTGGGGGCGAAAGAATTAGAAGGAAAAGAAGCAACTTTGCGGCAGATCGCGAAGAAAGAGAGAAGGACGGGGTGGTTTTTTAAATTTTCCAGGTCGGCATCTTCCAAAGGAGGTTCCCACAGAGAGAGAGAGGGCTCGGCAAATATGCACCCTTTGGCCGGAGCAACAGCAGCTGGACCCCAACGCACGCGCCCCAAAGAGCCGGCCGCTGCCTCTCTCGCTTCATCTATTATACGACACGGATTCCGAGTGGGCTCTTTTACGGGCGCGCTGCTCAACCCCCAAACCCCCTCCCCCGCCAACGGAGATGTAGATAAGGATAAAAATTAAGGCCCAGCCGTGACTTTTGCTCTTTCTTCCGTTGTACGGCTGCTCTTTGAAAGCGGGGTATTAAAGAAAAACGAGCCGTTGAAGCAAAGGGGAAACTCTTTGCAGCGGATGGAAATTTTCCATTCATGAAGATTTCAGGCCCGCTCTCTTGGAACTCGCTTCTTCTTCCTTCTCTTGGCGTGATGAAGCAGCGGTACTTTGCCGTTAAAACGCGATAATTCCAACTTTGAGCTTTCGGTAGGTGGATGGTGTACATTGCAACGGATTTCCCTCGTTTCGTGAGACCATTGCAATCGAAAACCAAAAATCAGATAATACGCGTTTGCAATATCTTTGATCCGAAAACGAATTCCCACGTCATCGAGCTCGTACGGAGGTTATCCTCTGTAGCTTTTTGAAAAACATTCTTCCCCCCCTTGCTCCACAAAGGGGCGCATGTTATTAACGTGATTAAGCCTCGCCGGGCTTGAAACACATAGGTACGCGCGCGCGCGTCGAGATTTCTTTGTGCTCCGCGCTGCTAATCCTCATTCTCCTTCTCTCCTCTTTTACTCGACGAAAAAGCCACTTCTAGCACTATATATGTATACACATAGTCAGCTGCCGCTGAAGGAAGCCTCTTTTTTTCCCTCACTCCCGTATAAAGGCTTCTCTCTACCGCAGCTACGACCCTCTTGCGCTACTTGCGGTTCGCCTTGCCGAGTGCTTTCACTTTTATTTTCAGCTTTGGTGCGTTTAGTTTTAACACGGGCTTCCTGTCCTGTTGTCGTTCCCCCACCCCCTTCTTTTCTTCGTTATTAAAATCTCTGGGTGCGCGTTGATTTTTCTTGTCTCACGATTAAAGGAGACACTTGTTAACCCCGAGTACATGAACCCACGATGGCAAAAACTATAACGCGAGTAGTTGAAGCAGCCCCGACCGCAAGCTCGACGCGAGAGAGTGTGTACGTGTAGGTGAAGAAAAATTACGCCATGGATGTATTTTTACTCGGCAACACACCACCCTCGACAAGGCCGGGCCTGTTTTCCTCGCACATTTGGCACACGTGGATACGCAACAGTATATAGGAGGAAGGGGTCGTGTGTCACAACATGCGGCTATGTCGTCGTCGCGCATTAGACGAGCGACGCGTAGTGTGCGCCTCGCCTCTTTCTTCCCCTCTTGGAGTCAGTGCGCCCTACCCTCCCAGCGCTTCATTATGCTTTTATGAAAGCGAGGCAACCTGATATTGCGCGCGCGCGCGCGCGTGTGTGTACTTTGAAACGCGAGCGCTGTCGCTGTTATGAGTAAAACGCGGGAGAGTGGGTGTTTTATTATGCACAATGTATACGTACGGGAAGCTTTGGCACAAAAGTTTTTTGTCTGTTCCGAGCTTTGGGTGAGTGCTTGCATTTTTTTTTTTTTTTTTTTTTTGTCGTACAAGGGCTCATTGATTTACTTTGGGAGAGGAAGCTTTCAGATGTTACTTCCGCAGCTGACCAGTTGTGGCTACTTACATCTCTTAGCTCAGGTGACAAGTGAATAATGTATAGGTACGTCGAAAATCGGTAAATAAGAGGGGTCTCGCGGACCAAGAGTGCAGGGCTGACTATAGGCGGATTTTACTACTTTGTAAAGGGTATTGCTTTTTATTTATGTTTCTTTACATGCCCAACATTTGCCTCGTACATTATATACTAAGTATTACAATAGCACACTTAATCTGATAAAGAAAAATGCTCGTTTATGTATGTCTGACCATATTTGGGGATTTCTACTGATTTTCTTCTATTTTTTTTTTTTAACTTCCTATCAGTGATATTTTGCAATGTTGCCCGATATAATGAGAGTGAACGAGAAAGAACTAAAACCTTGACGAGCAAGGGACATTTTGAGAAAGCTGTTCATACCGACCGAAGGGGAAAAAAAGGAAGACCTCTCAAAATCATTTCTTCACCAATTAAAGCTCTCCGTTGCGGTCCGTTGTAGCTGCATCTGCGGGAAACCAAGTGGCCGATCGAAGATCACCGCTCATTTGCCCTTTCTCCTCGAACAGCTTACGCCAAGTGGGAGAGCTCCGACTTGTCTATTATTATGATGGACTGGTGCGTCTTGTATAATGCACGTACATTTTCCCACGATTTTTTTCCTTCCTCTCACCTCTCCATCCAGCTCTTCGTTTTGCTGTATTATGCATCGAGTAGTCGAGAAAGGGGGGGAGGGGACGATAAGTGGATGGAAACGATGCGCCTCCGAGCTTTCAGGACTTTGAGGAAACTAAAAGGTGGGCACGAAAAAATTTCACTCGAAATATGAAAAGCAAGAGGATCAGCTCCATGGAAAGGCCATTAGAGCCGGTAGTTTTGCAAACTAAAATGGGAAAGGGTGCGTATGCTCCCTTAATTTATATTTACAATAAAAAAACATAAATAAGAGTAAGCAAAAAAATAATGTGGAGTGGACGTATTGACGAGTGATTTAAATAATTGATTGTACACGTGGAGGGCGTTGGCGCGAGGGAGCGTGAATTGCGCATCCGGCGCCCCGGGGAGCCTTTTATTTTCATTTTCCGGCTCCTGACACCCGAACTGTAAGTGTTTCGAAAAAAAAAAAAAAAAAAGGCCAAGGGAGTAGCAAAGTACGCCCGGATGACTATTGTGTACTGTAAACGCGATAACCGGCTCCTTCGGAGGGACGCCAGCTGCTGGTCTCTCGGCTGCGCTATAAATCAAATTTCCCCGCAGACACGGGCGCGTGTGTGAGTTGGGGCGCGCGTGCACGCCCAGAGAGCGGCGTTATCGAAAAAGTTTCGCGTGTCTCCGGGCGGCGAAATGAGTACCGGGGATTGGCACAGTTCCTTCACCGCTTTAATGGTCCAACTCTCTCTCTCTCTCTCTCCCCTCTCGATCGCTCTTGTATTATTTCACTTGTGCCACTAGCCTGGTTCAACGTCCCTTTCTCTCCTTTTATTTTTATTTTTAGTTTCGATACTTGTTGTTGTCGTCGTACACCCTGCTACGCCCCTCCCTCTTTGCCACCCCAACACCGTTCTTGTTGTGCTTCGAGCGATTCTAGTTATTGGATTCAATTTGGCTCACTAGCTGCAGGAGAACTGGAAGGTGGAGGATCGAAAAAGTGGCGACATGTAGGAAGGTAGCTGTTTAAAAAAAAAAAATTTCATCTCATCCCCCAACTCTTACCTCTCAATTGGCTTTGCGCTTTCTTTTTTTTTTTTTTTTTTTGCTTCCGCATCGAGGAGACTTAGAAAACTTTCCCTCGCGAGATTTCCATCGTACTCTTTATCTCGAGATCAAATTACTTTAGTATTTAGTTACGGACGATAAATTGATTTCCCGTAATTTCAATACTAATGGATTCGAGATCCCAACAGTTGTGGATCATTCCTATGCTCATTTAGTCGCTAATACGTCCCCTCGCCACGGACAGGTAAAGAGAGGGGAGGGAGATAACAATCGGCAATTCCAAACTCGGGCGTCCATCCTCCCACTCGAGAAGTGTCCTCCGAGCGGGTGGAAAAACGCGCTCTCGCGGCCCAAAATCACTCGTTCACGCCCCCTCCTGTATACTCTCCCCCCCCCCAATCACTTTTTACGAAAATCCCAAAGCTCGTACCACGTGGTCGTACTGTAATGTCTAATTTATCAAAGCATGCGTCTTACCTCGCAAAAGTCCAAACAAGCAGAACCGAGCATCGCGAGACACAGTAGCGGTGGAAGGAGCGTCCGCGGCCGGGGCCAGAGGGACACGCGTCCCACGGGCATTTTGGCAATGTTAATTGAATAAATAAACCCATCCCGTCGCACCTCTCTCCAGGCGTATACGGATGGCGCAAACCTCTTGGACTATCTCGCCCCTCTTGGTCGCGTAATAAACACTTTCGTGATGCAGAAGCCAAGAGTATACCGCCGTGTAGGTGTACGGACTCGAAAATGATTTGGCGCTCCGCTGCGCGCGTGATATCTCGCCCCCTGGGGTTTCACGCGCGAAACATTAGACCCGCGCTGTTTGCGAACGGATTGCGCAGTCTGCGGGGGGGGGGGGGTGTGTTGCGCTCCATCCCTCTCGTCCTGTGTGTATGCATATACTACCAACTGCCCTTGGTTTTGATTAATTTTTCGGGAGCGAGAGTTGTTGCAACGGAGGTTGACTTTTTTAAGGGTTGAATTGTCTTGTGTATGTATAGGACATGAATTGGTGTGTCGTTTGTGAATCAAGTGGAGCCCCGGGCAAAAGTTTTTCCGAAAACAGCACGATGAGTTTGGTGTTTTCGAAGGACGAGGTGCAAATGCGATGCACGAGCTTCCCCTCGTCGAGGAAAATCACGAAAGCGCGTGGTGGTGATTAGGGGATGCGCAAGGCAAAGGGGATTGGTAAAATTTCGGACGCGCGCCCTGCCGGGATTGTTTCGCGAACTAATCCGACGAGAGTGTCCGGCGTTTGCGCTAATATATATATATGTGCGGACGCCGCTAAAACGGCCTCCCCCCCTGTCCCGGGTTACGGTTGAAATTTCAACGACCGTGTACGTGTTTTGCCAAAACTTTGCTCCGTGCTTCCCTATTGTGCGATTTTTTTTTTTTTCTATTTTTGCCCGAGCACGTGCCGAGCTATCGAAAATTTAAAAAATCATACTTTTCCTATGTTTTATCAGTATGGGACAAGAATCGTTAAATTACATTACAGAAAAAGAAATGGTCCGTATGAATTAACTTTTTTTGTATAAGAAACAATACTATCGTGTGCATATAATATACGTATGCTGCATTTTACAGGTGCGATTCGCGCGTCGGTGCATCCGTTACCCACTGATAAGAGCCCTATATCCGCACATATATTGTACGCGTGAATCTATACGTACGTCACTCGGCCGGTCTCTCTCTTTGTGTGAATATAAGCTTGCCACACGCGAGTACCGCAATCGTGCCCTGCACGCATAAGCAGCCAACCGTGTATGTGTCGCACACGCGTGTACACACAACTGGATTGAAATTTACGCGCAAATGGAAAAGCTTCTTTTTTTTTCCCCCGTTGCAACTCGTGCTTGCGCCCACGGGGTAAAAAAAAGTAGAAACGTGCTTTGGGAAAAAAAAAAAAAAAAAAAAAAAAAAAAAAAAAAAATGTCGTTAAAGGACGGAACACCGAGTTTGGGCTCGATGGGGAGAGAATGAAATGAAGCACGCGCGCTGGACTGGATTGCAGACGCATCGGGAGCCGATGGATTTTAGCCGGATGATAAACTTTGTCGGAGCCGATGAATGCGGGGTATTGGTTTTTTTTCTTTTTTTTTTTTTTTTGTTTGGTCTACTTTGTTAGGATCCATTCCATGAACGTTTTTTTTATAAAATTGTAACCAATAGTTGTAGTCGAATGGTCGTCATTATCGGCGTGTCATCGATGCGATTAAACGTCGTAAATCTTAAGTACCGTCCAATCGTTAAATGCGAGCATCGTTGTACCGCAGCAACAATTCACACGTAAAAGAGCGATAAAATCGGCCAAAGTACGAGTTGAAAAAGAAAAAAAAATACTCCCATTGCAAATCGTATAGGTAAGGATCCCAAGTTCCAAATTCAGCGTTGCTCCTCGGCGTTATACGAAGTAATCACCAAACGAGTACTTTGGGGAGATGACATTCTTTGTCCATTCGTGAGGGTATGCGAGTACACCTACATGTGCCTTTACATATGTACCGT